>NW_015112665.1:207486-248991 GCF_001443285.1 Poecilia latipinna | reverse complement strand
TTTCTAAATAAGCGCTCTCTTCTCTATTTGTGTTTTTTATGTGTATATATATATATATATATATATATATATATATATATATATATAAATATATATATATATTTATATATATATATATATATATATATATATATATATATATATATATCTGGTGTTTTGTCTCAACTCAACCTTTTTTTTTTTTGAAGGACAATTTTGTTGTCCTAAAATGTAAAGTTTATAAATTTTTGAGAATGTCTTCTTGCATTATGATGGAATTACCATTATATTACTTGAAAATGGTCTCAAATCAACAATATTACGTTTATCAATAACTTCTGGGACAATTTATCGTCCAAGTAAAATTCGTCATGTTTATCTGCAGAGTATTTTGTGTTATATCTGTGAAAAGGGATCCGATGAACAAAGTTTGATCAAGTGATTTCTTCAAGTAAAAAGACGATAACGCTCGAAAAGAAACAAATCCAAAACTATTTTGTGTTATTTTAGTGCATTACAGCAGCCTAATTAAAAAGCCTAATATAAGTAATGAACAAAGTGAGTAAAACCTGAGCTCTCCCTTTAACCATTTCTCAGCGTAGTGATTTTTCAGCACATCCTCGTCCCTGAGCTGGCTAACAAACTGTTCCCAAGCCGACTAAGAAACCGTTACTGTGGCTTAACAGGCAACAAAACAGCTGACACGACGACACTCACGCACACACAGACACAGCACTATATTACCGGTCCACTAGGGAGCTAAACTGCTTACAGGACACACCTAAGTCCTTAATGATCCAAAGTGTGTGTTTGTGTCTGTGCATGCACAAGTTGTTTCTTATATCTGCATTTTCACAGGTTGCATACAGTGTGTCCTTCCGGGCCCCAGAGAATAGCGTAGCTGCATGCAGGTGTTGTGTCTCTTGAGTACCTAACCAATGCATGCATAGGTGAGTTTAGGTGTGTGTGTGTGTGTGTGTGTGTGTGTGTGTACAGATCAATAAAGCTATTGCTGCAATAAGCTTGGTAGGCTTTTGTGACAGTATTGGTTGTGTCTCTGGAGAGCAGAGAATGGGTTGTGTAATTTACCTCGACAGCAAAATTCAAGAATGGTTTACTTCCTAAAAACACACACACACACACACACACACACACACACGCACACACACACGCGCACACACACTCTCATGTACAATATTGCTGCATAATGATGCAGAGGTTTTGTATTTATCGTAAAGTGACAAAAAGATCCTCAAATTGGGTAAATAAAAGTTCATCAAGTTGAGGAAATAAAAGAAACAGTTATTAGAAATCATCTATTTCATCTTCCTCTCAAGCCTTTATCATCCTCAGACATTTTTCTTTCAATTTAATTTGACCAGAGCATTTTGGCTCATGGTTAACTGGAACCAGGATTTCTTATGACTTTTTTCCTGCTACTCTCTTATAAGTACCAGATTTCTGAAGTGCACAACTAATTGTCTTGTCGAAAAGTCCTTCCACTTGAGCTGTGGATCTCTGCAGCAGAGTTAAAACGTTCCCCTTGACTACTTCTCTGGTTATTACTCTCCGTGTGGCTGTCTACTTATGTAGCGCTTCCTGGTTCGTCTTCTCCCTTTTCTCTGGGAGAAGTTCAAATCTGGGGATTTTGTTTTATAACCTAATCCTCCTTTAAGCTACTCTATAACCTTCTCTCTGCCCTTTCTTGGCCTCCATGATGTTTTTCGCTCGCTAATATTCTCTAACGAACCTCCGACACCTTCACGGAGCAGCTGGTGTTTATACTGAGATTAAATCACACACAGGTGAATTATTTTATTATTTAATCGCACTGGATTTTATTTAATAGCATCAGAACAAATGGGGGTAGGTACATTTGCATGTCACCTTTCTTCTTTCTATTTGTAAATAGAAAATTAAAAGAAAATGTACAAGATGTAAAGAAACAAGAAAAAAAACTTAAGGCATTTTTAACGTCCTTTTATAAATATAATAGCATAATTATGATCACACTGCAATAAAACGTTTAGTTAAATTCATAGGCGACAACTTCAACTTCTAATTCAGCAGTGGAAATCCAGAAAAATTAGTATTCTTCTTTTCCCTCTGTGTTTTAGTCTGGAAGGCCAAACGTATTCGTCTTATTAAGGAAAGCGATGCCACACACTGATTCTACTGAACATAACTTACTGTCTCCCATAGAAATGAAGTATTTTGACAGCTGTGAAGCCTACAGCTTCTTATTAAAATGCACATTTTATGTTGTCGTGCTCAGTTGTTGCCCTCTCTCATTGATGATCATTAACCTGAAAACCATTAGCCTGTAGGCTGTATAACATCTCTGCCAGCTACCATGCGAGTCAGAAAACGGCTGGAAATTAACCTTTTACTGTCAGTCTGAAAAGAGTAAAGTAGACGTGTGTAGCTGTGAGGCTCAGAGCGTAAAAATAATGGCAAAAAAGTAAATATATATTTTTTAAAAAGTACCGTATTTTCTGACTATAAGCCGCTACTTTTTCCCCACGCTTTGAACCATGCGGCTCATAGCCGGTGCTGCTTTTCTGTGGATTTTCTTCAACCATCAGAGGGCGCTTTAGCGGGAAGTGAATCGTTGGAAGTCAGAATTGGAAATAAAAGAAGAAAGCGATAATTTTCATTTAGAACAAGCACATGCTAGCAGCAGGCATGACGGAGAAATGTTTTCAAACTCATGACGCAGCTTTTAAGTTGAAGGCCATCGATCTGACAGTACAGATCGATAGCCGCTGCACGTAAAGTCACCATGAACGAATCCATGGTTGGAGACGCAGGGCTGTGACCTTAATAGCAGATTTATTTTCTTGTGGAAAACCAAGAGCAGCAGAGATACCAGTGGCCTACAGCCCCAGTTTCCAGTTTTTTTTTGTTTTTGTTTTTTAATTGTTGTGGGTGCGGCTTAAAGTGAGATGTGCTCCATAGTCAGGAAAATACGGTATTTATTCCGTTTGAAATATATTCCATTTTCTGCTTTGTCCGGACAAAAATGTCTAGTAAAGACAGCAACCTCTCCAATGTGCCTGCATTATGTTTTCACATTGGACTAGACTGATTTAGACTAAGCTTTTTCCCCTTAATAAATTGAATCATCATCTGAAGTAAATATCATTTTAAGACAAACTATCAACTCGTCCGTAAATGGCAGCAACTCAAATCCGTGTGACTGTTTACCTGAACAATAGCAATAAAAATGATGAGAGATTTTCAATACTAAAAATATAAATATCTTCAAATCATAAGAGACATTATCAGAGGGCAGAAACAGTTATGTGAGTTTTTAATCAACTATACAGCCGTAGTCTGTCTGACCAGTTTATGACGCACTAACACAACTCGGCTTATTGATGTTGTTAAATCCTTAGTGTTAAAATCGAGTTTCAGTTCTCTTCCGTTCTTTATTCCCCTTGTTAAATTCAGAGGTGAAACTATGATTCCCTCACTGAAGGGAACAACAGATCTATTTCCCACAATTCTTCTGATACTAAAACCACCAGGGACTGGTGAGGATGTGTAAAACACCTTAAAATTAATGCATGTTTAATTACTGTCGCATAATCTCACTGAAAACTTTTCCACTTCATAGCAACTAGAACAACCCTTCAGGGCTTTAAAAATCTCCAGTTTCCAGACAGTAGGTAGGAAAGACTGCCAGCTCCTTTGAGAAAATGCTCGGCCTGTTGTTGTAAGGAAAGAGGTGACAAACATGTATGTTTCCACATCGCATCTTTTTCATTTCAGCTGGAATTATGTCTCAATTAAACAACAGATGAAAGGAAAAAATGTTGCTTGTTTTTAGATTGAGTCACAGGAGCTTCACTTGTGACTCAACTCTGGAGTTTTCTCTGACAGAAAGGTGCACAGCAGAAAAACTGTGGTTGTAATCCTGTCAGGCCTCAAGGCTTTCAGCTCTGCACACCCCGAATCAAAATAACTCTCTTTCACACCAGAATGTCACATCTTTAAAGGAAGTCATAACAGAATACAGACAATTCAATTAGTAATCCAAGACTTCCTGCTTCTCTGAGGAAGTTTATCAAATTTTGATGCAACTCAAGATAGGAAAGACAAGGAAAAAGGCCATTCCAGTAAGGCAGATTTGTGCTTATTTTCATTTAAATATTTACTAATTTTAAACAATTTTACTCAACCATATGTCAGTATAAACTTCTCATTTGTAGACATGAAGTCTCCAGCATTTTATTCTAATGGGAAATTAAATTATTTTCCTGTTGATGTGGATTTACACATTGTGTTGTTTTTTTCCACATAAAGACATGAGAAGCTTTATGATGTGAAAGTCACTGCATGACTAGGAGTCTTGGAATAACAGGTTTAGTCACAGACCTGTTGCTGAAAATTCTTCTTCACATCAATTTAATAATTTCATGCCCTCAAAATCAGGTTGAGTTCTAATATTAAATACTTAAGGGAAGCCAATCAATGTGATTTCATTCACGTGTTTGTCCTCAGTGACATTCGCTATGAGGTTCTACGTCTCTGAGCAGTTCCAGTCAAATCCTGCAAACGGTGAAGCATGATGGCTGCTCACCATCCCTACAGGTGCATTTTATGCAGACATCAGAGTTATTACTGAAGAATCAGCACCTGTTATGTGCTTATTATCCGAGATTTTTTGTTTTCTGCTTTTTGTGCTGAGCAATTTGCAGTCCAGTGCAAGTCCGGGCCCAGGTGTTTCAGACCGCTGGTGCAGAGACTTGTTTTTGTTTTTTAATTTATTTAAAAAGACCTGTCCAGCAGCCAGCGGGTGGCAGGCAACAAAGACTGGATGTAAAATATAGAACAAAGGTCAATATCTAGAAACTTCTAAAGGACAAAAGTGTAAACAGACCTTCAGGTGGATCCTGTGCTTTTTATTTTAGTTTAAGCCACAAACCACATAAAAGAGTGCATAAAGACAGTAAATCATATAATTGCCTTACCTGATAAATTTCACACTTCCTCATAAATGCCTTTTGTTTGGCACAGTGGTCCGGCTGCTGATTCCTCCAGACGTTTGTCATAAACTATCTTCTGTCCTCGTCGTCTTCTTCCCATAATCCTGTTTCAAACAGATCAGTTTTCGTTGAGGAATATGTTTTCCCATATTTTCTTGTAATTGAGTTTATCTCCATCTTTTATAGAGTAGACATGTTTTAGTACGTACCTGGAAAGTATTTTTGTAGAAAACTTTCATTTCTTTAAAGAAACAAACTGAAACATATCAGGTTCAAATTATCTGATGATCTTCAAAGTTGCACATTAACTCCACATATTATTGCAACAGGTTGTCAGTATGCCAGGAAGTTTTTTTTTTTTTTGACACACAGGAAAGGTGCAAAATTATTGCAATACAAAGCAGATGCAATTTGGACTTGGGTCTGATGCTATTTTTAAGAAAATAATACAAATGTGAAAACCTCCAGTGCAAACAGAAATGACAGCTTTGCTTTCCCCCCTTATTTTGGGAAGACTAATGATTGCAGGAGGAAAATTAAACCAAGCAGAAAATAATATCGGGGTATTAAGAGGAGAGAAAAATGAGGGCAGAGACTGTGATGGATGGTGAGAGTGTATCTAGGAGAAACAGACTTGAAGAAGCTGACACCTGTGAGAATTCGTATGGAAACTGATAAGCTTGAAAGAACATGCGTTAACATTTGAGTAAAAAATACGGGGGGGAAAAAATCTAGAAATAGACAACTCCCTGCTGGACATGAGAGATGTCTGATGTAACGATAAGAAATACACAGCGACGGGTATCTGATGGCTCGTCCACTCTCTCCTCCTCTCTCCTCTCCTATGTTCGGCGTTTCTTCTTCTTCTTCTCTGTGCATTGTTGTGTTTGTCCTCAGGCTAATCTTAGTCACGGCTGTCTGTTTGCGAGTTAGGACGAATCATCCAAGAAAAGGTCTGGCGGTTTATTAAAGGAAAACCATTTGCTGTCTGTTTGACTCCATTCCCACACACACATATATGGACACTCCAGTTGGACTATTGTTACTCTGCTCTACTTTTATCAATCATAGTTTAAAGAAAGTGTTACTTTTACAAGAAGAGGAGAGAAATAAACATCAGGTTGTCACCATGTGGGTTACTTTCTCATTTTAAAAACATGTTTTTGTTTAAGAGGTATAAATATATATGTTTTAGAGACGCAGATTAACCACACTGTCAGGTGAAATGAACAAGACTGATCGTTATCATCAGTGCAAATTTCCATTAGGAGAAATCTTGGCTCTCATGCAGATGTTGCTTTAGCTAAAGCTGAACTGAACTGCCAAAGTTGACTTAAAAAAAGAAGAAAGTACTTTGCCAAAGTTTTCACACCACTTGATTTTGTCACAAACCTTTTTGGGGTATGTATTAGTTCTGCATATGTAGATATTGACATGTCTCGCCAATCTTTTTAAAGCAAAACAGCTCAAGCCTCATCAAAATGTAAAACTGTAAATCTTTAGCAACAATTCTCCCACAACGTTGTACTTTTATGTGAATCAGTTTGTTGTGCCTCGAACTCTAAAGCTTCACTTGATGCTTCCAAACGGCATTTCGCTTTTCTACATACAGTTTACTGATAAATCACAACATCTACTGACAGGTGGGGTGAAGAAGACTGATCATCATCGTCAATGCAAGGATCTTCAGGGAGACATCTTGGCTCGTGCGCTCGTGTCGATGTTAAGCAGTTAAAATCTCTTAAAGAAACAGATGCGGCTCAAGAAATAGAGCAAAAAGCCGAATCCAGCAGCCAAACACAGATTTAAGTACGGAGGTTTTTTGATACCAAACATCATCTGGCCATCAAAATTGTCAACTCTTAAGCTTTTAGGGATTCAAGATAATTTGGAAGTTGAATGAGGGTTGTTATAGATTACCAAGGCAGGTGTTGTGTTGTAATGTTATGTATTTATTATAAGACTTTCTTTCAACAGTTGAAACAAACTCATGTGTTTGCTGTGTAACGTTGCGCTCGCTGCCTTAGGTCTCAACCAGGAGTGAAAGGTCACAGCTCACCTGGGTTAGCTGTAACAGACACTGAGCTCAGATGTGATTTATTGAAATATGGATTCTAACAAAATCATAAAAATTATTTTATTAAATTCTTAATTTTTTCAGTCCAAGGCTAAAAATCTAGAATAGAAACACAGCAGAAATTATTAGTAGCTTTTGAAAGATTTTTGTGCAGAATAACACATTTTTGGTGCGTTGTTCTTTACAGTGGCTAGCTGCTATTAGCTGGTTAGTTGAGTCATATGTTCTGTGTCCTACAGACTGCTTCATAAATATCCTGCATACAGCCACAGAAAAGTCTTGCACTTTCTCTGGGATCTTATTATTAGGATGTTGAACCGTAGGAATTGTTTGATGCAAAATTTAAGAGGCTTTAAACTAGAGCTGCACAATATTCAGAGCACATCCAATATGCAATGCTGATGATAAATGCTGCTATGATGATATAATAGGCAAATAATCAAGATTAATATCTTTCTGCTTTGGATTAATTGTAAACATAGACACCAGATAGATATTAGTCTGTGCAGTTAAAAGAAAAAAAATGAAGATATTAAGATTGACAAGTTACATCAGTTTTATTTCCTTAACGAATCGGAACATCTTGATGCCCTGCTAAAATATTTTCTGGTGCAATAAGCAACAGCCTGAAAGCCTGCATCCTACAAAATTAGCTAATCTTTACTGTGATCTAAGCGGTTCTTTGTGGCGCTGTGTTTAGTGAAAGACTGTAGATTTGCTATATGGTGCGGCCTAGTTTGAAAGCATTTTAAACGTTTGTATACCAGCATGGAGAAAGAAACTGTCTTTGTGGTGGCTCGTTTTTGCAAATAAGTGCTGACCTGAAGGGAAATGCTTGTGTCCAGAATGTGTGGGGTCTGCAGAAATGTTAGCTTCTATCTATATCCTGGATTGAAGAAAGTTCAGTGCTGATAATCCTGTCTGTAGACATAATTGTTCCTAGTAATTTAGCTGCAAATAGCTTGGAACAGCTACACTTAATTGTAGGTACGATTAAATTATATTAATTTATTTAATCTTTGTTAAACCAGGAATACCATCTCTATTTTGAGGAAGATGTGGCCACACCACCGCATTATTATAAGTTACAAGTTAAAAAGTAGCATATTAAAGTTTGAATCAATGCCAGAGATTACAAAGTACAAGACAATAATACTGTATACGTCTGAAGCTTAAAGACAGTAGTTGCACTTTTCAGTTGCACAGAAACATCCCAGAAGCTACACAGCATGAGAAGCAGTGTGTATTGGGTGCTATGAAACCAACCACAACCACCTCAGTCTACACTCTTAATTTTACCATCACACTTTTGTTCTGCTTTATAATTTTGGCACATTGTGAGAGTTTTGTCACAGAAAGTCATTTTACATCTGTGGTGTCAATTATCATGCTATTCATTTGTTCCAAGCCAAGTAAAAAATAAGCCACACAGGCAGGCAGCTGTGAGGTTTATGAATGTGTGACTCCATATTTACAGAGACGGAAATACTGGTTTCAAAACACTAACTTGTTTACAATGCATTTATAAAACTAAACAAGGTCATTTCCTCTCAAAAAACTAACATGTTCATGCAGAGTCAGCCAGAAAAATTGTGCAATATTCCTGCAGGCGGTCTCTGCCCACTTAATGAGCTGGAGTTGAATCTACAACATTCTTCCATCAAATCTTTACTGAGACAATTAGTTCAGTGACACCAACATTCATGTCAACGACTAGTAAACCATCGAGGCCCGTTGAGGTTCTTCCTGATTTATTTCTGCGGCCTGAAGACACTCGAGGTCCAAATCGAATCAACAAATCAGATCAGCTCAGTTTTAATGTGCAATCACAAAGGCAAACTTACTGAAACGAAACCGGTCACGCTAAACGGTTCAATTTTAAGTTTTATCTAATTATTCCACTTCATTTAGCTAAAGTTTCTTTTGGGCTAAATGGTATAAACAGTTATCGTGCATAGCCTCCTAAAATGCCTTTCCCAAAACCTTACAGTCACAATTTTTCAACACCAACAATAAAAGTAGCAAGATGAACACCTGCAACCTTCAACTTGTGATTCCTCTCTTTACTTCTCACCTCTCGTCTCTGTTGTTTAACAAGAAAAACAAAGCTTTTCCTGTGACTGACGTTAATCTAATGGTGCTGTGCCTGCAGCATTAACTCGAAAATTTGCTCGCAAAACTTCACTGCACTGCATCCGACTCTTTATCATTCGCTGCGGTCTCTCAGAAGTGGATGTGGTTTTATTACGTCGCTAATTACATCGAGGCCACGGGAAAATTAACATCAAGATGTTGCTGCATTTTGAAATAATGCAAAAAAATAAAATAGGAAACTAGAAAATAGCTGCTTCGTCTGTCAGTAATCCATCTCATGTCTCGCTGTCAATTGCAGTGTGAGATATCAAGTGAAGACGTCCACAAAATCAAAAACATGAGTAAAATGAACCTGCATGAAAAAGCAAACTTCTTTCTAAGACATTCATTATTTTGGACTTCGGTCCTGTTGATGCCTTTAAAGCCTGTAGCCACAAATCCACACAATGCTGATTATGCCAGAAGCAGCTGCTTTAATCAAAAGTGGCTTTCTCACACTGCGGCACAAATGCACAACAAAGTTTCTGAGGCAGCGGAGGAAACAGCAAAACTGTGAAATCCTTATTTTAAAGACGGATTAGAGCCTAATGTAATAAAGCAATCAATTCCAAGAGGATTATAACACCTCTGGCATTTCTTCTCTCTTCTGTCCAAACTTGTCCAAATTTTGTTCAAAGGAAATGTTTTATTTTTTGTCTTTTTCGAAGAGCTGTCCATATATGTAGGTTTTTAACAGGCAGGTGTAGTTTCTATTCCATCGTTTTGGAGAAAGACACTAATTCTCACCTGAAAGTAACAGCTTATGCATATTCCATTGTCACACAAACTTATTTTTTGTTTTAAACATAATTCTTAAGTCTTGGGGCATCGGTGGCCATGTTGGTAGGAGCTCGCCTTGTAGCTGGTGCAGGGCAGCCTTTCCTAAGGGCAGCTGTGGCTACCATGTAGCTCACCACCAACGTGTGAACGTGTTGCATGAATCACTGAATGTCATGTAAAGCGGTTTTAGGTCCTCTGGACAAGTACAGGCTGTTCAACATTGAAAGTTATTTACACCGATTTTGTTTGTCAGTGTTCTGTGGCAACGTTTCCTTCATTTAAAGCGTTTTGCAAATGAAATAATGTTTAACAGAAGCCAACCAAATAACTTTCTGATGCATAATCAAATACCATAGTTTCACCATAACAAGATTTTCTTTATTCTTATGTTACTTTAGGGTCAGACAGTTTCTCTGATGGTTTCAGTTAAATTTAAACATATGTTTAACTTCAAATAAGTGCTGTGCATAGATTTATCTGTATGAACACATTATAGAGATTTTGAAGCTGTTACTGTTGAGCAGACATTAAACATTCAGGAGCCTTAACATATTAGCGGCCTCACTGAAGTGTCATAATGTTTTTCCCTGATGGCAGAAACTTGATAAGATCCATATATTTCTGAATACCCTGCGACAGACTGTCCAGGGTGTACCCCACCTCTCGCCCGGAACGTTAGCTGGAGATAGGCACCAGCACCCCTCCCGACCCCACTGAGGGACAAGGGTGTTCAGAAAATGGATGGATGGATGGATATTTCTGAATATGGGAACCTGTTATTAATCTATTCATTTGCATGTCTCTTATTTTAAATTTCACCCTTCAAACTGAAGATTTATGCCCCGACTTGAAACATTCGGCATGCTGAGGTGAGAGAATCAGGAGCGCAGACAAAGTGTCTGCATAGTGTAGCATATTAATATGCGTGCTACACTACAGCACTACTGGGTTTGTTATTGTTGGATCACTTCTGTGATGTGCTGATATTATCTTTCTAACTGTTGTGCAGTAAGTTCACTTCTTAATTTCTCAAAATGTTTTAAAATAATTTGCTTTGCTGGAGATGTAATTGAAAATTAAATGAAACACAGACAACATGGTAGAGGGAAGATGGAGCTTTTTCTGCTTTTCCAAACATCTACTGTAGTAATATGCCTGTACTTTTAAAAGATTGAATATTTTTGGTGGAGTTTTCAAATGTATTATTACACTTTCCCTGGTGTACCCTGTTTTATATGTATGCAGAAACTAAAAACGCTGTTGCTAATTAGCTTTATAAAGAAAAAAACAACGTCCAAAGACAGGGTTAATTTAACTGATTCATGACTTCTTTTCCTAATAGCGTTTCTTGAACTATGATAGCTGTTTCTTCCCTGAAAACCGTTCAACTTATTTATTAGGATGTCAGCACTGAGAGAGTACATTTTCACTTTACTAATTTCATTTAACATGGTTCTCTGTCTGCTGTTTGTTTGCACTTCTCGGCTTTTCATGATTGATTAACCAGGATGATTTAATTTCAGCAAATCTTTAAAAAAACAAGCCGCTGTTTAAATTGTGATTAGCTTACTGTGGCGCTGGCCACCTGGGAAGTCGAATTAAAAGAAGTCCATTTGTATTATTTTTGACAAATAGGCCCTGCTTTAATGAAGTGGGGATATATTTCCTTTAACATTCATCACATAAGCAAATCTGTGTAGCGATTTTGTGCTGGGGGTCTGTGCACAAAGCACACTCCTCCTGTGTGTTTATACCGTTGCTTTTTAAAGGAAATACACATTTTGCTCAGTTGCACATGCTGCTCCCTCTGCTGCACAGCAGACAAAGTGGGTCAGAGCACACACTCACGATTTGGTACACATTCCTAAGCAAACATGGACAAGTAAAGAAACTCACCCACACATATTGTTTGTAGAGGTACAGGTGCAAACGAACCAACAAGGATCTCTGTCTGACTTTGGGAAATGTTTGCTGTCCAACAATTGTTCCTGCAAATGAACCCTGTGGTAAGAAAGAGAGAAGATGAAGGTAAAGAAAATGGAAAAAAATGGAGGCAATAGAAGTGATACAGAGCAAAGCAGGAGAGCAAATACTTTGACGATGATGATTATGATATTATTATTAGCTGTTATTGATGATCTGATAGTGGTAGAGGAAATAAAGTGTCTACTTATTTTAACAATTTTATATATACAGGGTGGGCCATAAGCTTCCATACATAGGAGAATGTAAAATGTATATTTCTTGTATATTTCAAATACCCAAGAAGATGCGTTTGACAAAAGAGCAAAGAATTGAAATCATACTGATGGCTGCACGAAACATTAACATAAAACATGGAACGAGCACTGTGGCAAAACTTATGTGGAACTGGAAATGTTGCAGATCAACCACTAAGTGGTCAAAGACGTGCAGCGATTACACAGAGTCCCACTAAAATAAAAATGGTTGTCCAGCATAAAATGTTTACTTTTTCTATGTATGGAACTTATGGCTCACCCATATATATATATATAAACCATGGTAACGGTTGCATCTAGAGTGTATTACTTTTTAATGAACATGCCTATTTCCAAATGTTTCATATTTACCATAATTATTTGGTGATGCTAAATATTTTTTATATTATTTGTGTTTATAGTTTAGTGACTGTAGCAATGGTAATGTATCTTTGTAATTAAATGTTTAAGAATTATTGTAACTTTAACTATTTTAATGAAATTGTATAAAAGAATATGAAAGGAATAATTACAAGGATCTTGATTAACTTATAGCTGCATAATTTAAAAAAAGAGCTGATGGGCAGTTTCAGCAGTATGTGTCCGTTCTCTAATTAGATCACAAATAAGCCTGCGAAAGCTTAAGCACGCTAATGGAGTTTATTGGAGCACAAAAACCAGTGTTGCATCATCTCAACACTCACACAAGCATACATCTGCGTGCGAAAAGTCACTACACGCCTCAGAGGTTCAGGAGGAAACAACAAATACATCAGACGCCACCAGAAGACGCATCTATGAAGAGCAAACAGGTGGGATGATACAAAACACAAACACAAGTAATGTGAAAACAAACAAACTGGCTTTTGCTGCATGTCACTTTATGAAATCTGCACACAGAAGCAGCATAAAAGCCAAAAGCCACTTGTTTTCTGAGAACCACCTATCAGCTAACATAACAGAACAAGGTTTCATAACAGATGCAAAGTTGGTCAAAAGTGGTTTAAACACTCAGACAATCACTCACATGCAAATTTTAGCAAGTTTGCTCTCTGTAAGAGCTATGAAGGCAAACCTGCTCATAAAATCGCATTAGAGAGCAAATATTGCTGCTGCACAGATAGGTTGCCACGTTTAAAGACACCGTTCAGTGGAGTACAAAAAAAAAAAAAAAACACTGGAAAAACCACAACAACATTTCACATTAGTTTAGGTTATATTTAAAAAGTGCTCTGAGGGAAAAAAAAGAAGTAGTCTGCTTTGTGTGTGTTTGGTGTGATGACATCACAAGAGGTGCAAAAATGTGTGAATTTCGCCTCTAAAACATCTATTAACCAGCAACTTACAGGCTCTGGAGTAACACATTTATTTTTAAGGATCCTGTGTCAGAATTTTTAAACTTGTTCGCTTTAATAATGCAGGATGAGGGGTTGCTTTGTGAGGCAGGATAAGTAGATTATAAACAGAAATGCGACGTGGGACAATTATGTCAATAAATGTAGAGATAGATTAAGTTAAATTTCATCTTCATGTCCCAGTCTAAAGTTAGACTAAACATAAATACAGTAACTATAAATTGTTTCTTCCTAATTAGGAGTTAATAAAAGCACTTCATGTAACATGCAGGAAAAAGTAAGTAATCGTCTCTTAACTACTTTATTGTTTGTATTTGGTGCTTGTTAAACCCTATATATCAGAGAAAAAATGAGTTTACTTTTCTGAAGTTGCTTCATTTTTTTTAATCTGTTTTGTGATTTTATGTTTTCAACAAACAAGAGAACCAGATAAATAAAGTATAATTTCCCTTTTATTTGTGTCTATTTACTCTACATTTTAACCCAAATTGAAAGTATTTCCTGCATTTCGGTTGGTGGTCAGCAGACAGAGAGGTTCTCATAAAAATAAAGACTGTTTCTGTTTAAGACATTGGGATAGTATTTTCCTAACATGTGATTGCAATTGTTTGAAATATGGAACAGCATCTATGAACTTAACATTCACAAAAAGATTAAAAAATAAGCAAGACATTTGAAAAGTGGCAGAACTTAGCTAACCTACAGTTATCCATTTTCAAATTTCTCTCAAAAATGTCATTGTATTTTCACCGATCGTTGTCACAACTACTCGTTTCCTTATCCAGCATACACTTAAATTGGCTTTTATGGGTTTGAGTGTCTCTCAGAAAGTCCATTCGATCTGTGTGGTGTTAAAACTGACATTTCCTCCACTGCTGTCTTCGTCTTTCTGTCCCATCGTGTCTGCAGAAAAGATACCAAAGTGACATCCCAACTGCAGCCTTGAAGAAACTGACATGCCCAATTAAGAGCTTCTGGTGCTCAGTCTCTTCACCTCCCTTCATTTCATTTCACTGCTCCCTCGGTTTCAGTTTCATTCTCTGTTACTGTCACACTGTTAAATATTCCTTGAGCAGTTTTTCTTTTTGTCCTTTCCATTTCTCAGTGTTAGATCCCGCTTGTCTCTTTCACCCCAACGTCACAACCCCTCCGTCAGCTGATCACTAAAATTAATGGCTCTATTTCCATCAAACCACCGTGGTGATGAATCATGTCATTAATTTATCGCTGGGGTGTCCTGATTAATCATGTCATTAATCAGGACTTTTTTTTCCCCCCACCGATACAGCGGCATGTTAAAGAAAGCAAATCTAGACGATGGTGATTAAAATTTAAGACACACACTCATACGCACACGAGGTGTTTTTTTTTTTAGAAACTCTGGGATGTTTGTCTCTACTTTCCAAATAAAATTAAGCGGTGAGTTGAGATTATAATAATAAATACAATAGAAGCCAGTGAGAAAAAAGATGCAGAAAATTCACAAAGTTGAGTCAAATTCATTAAGCATTAGACAAGAAATATGTCATTTTGTCAGTTTCATTCTGGGATTGTCAAGCAAGAGGATAATTTAAAAACATTTGCTTCACAATTTATGACTAACGGAAACAAAAAGGAGAATATAAAACAATATTATCTCCACCTTTCTTTGTGAAGAAATAAACTTAAACTTTGAGTCTATAGGTTTAACAACACATCACTTTGTGAGACTGGCACTGAATATGAAATGTTTTATTTCCAGGTTCATGACTTTTCTGTTTTGTTTTGTGCAAGCAAATGAAAAATGTAGACTGTGGGAGAACATTCTCGCTGCAAAATATATGTCTTGTTCCAGGTCTTACATTGGACAAGAGAAAGTCTGGAGTTTTAAACACGACATTCGAACAAGAACCCTAAACTAGTATTTTCCGCAACTTGGTACTTCTTATACTAAGACTAATTTTAAACCGCTTTCACTTTATTTATGTTTGTATTTTTGATGATTTCCCAATTAATCTGACACTGAGACGAGAAAGGGCATCCATAATGATGTTAAAGAACCAAAGCAGAAGTTTGGTTGTTGTTTAAAAGAAGGTTTTGACTTTCATATAAAGTGAGATAGTAACTAATTACATTTATTCAATTGCATTAACTTTCTAACTTTTCTTTTTTTTTAAATGTACTTATGGGAGTACTTTTACTGTGCTGTGCTTTTTACTTTTACTTGAGTCGTTTCATTTTGAAGTATTTCTACTCTTACTTCAGTAAAATTTCTGGATTTTCTACCTGCTGAATGAGAAATAAACATGTTTAAACCAAAAATTCACCAGACACACACCTGCACCTTTTGTTAGTTACATAAATTGTTTGTTTTTTTTTAAATAAAGTGATTTGGAAAAATGTGAAAGTTGATTTTGTTATTTTTTGCTACTTATTGAATGATTGGCATTGTTGTTTTTAAAATATTAAAATTTCCACTTAAGTGGTGAGCTGAGATTATAATTATAAATATAATAGAAGCCAGTGACAAATTAGACTTAGACATTAGACATGAAATATTTTGGTGAGTCTGATTATGTAATTTTTAAATATTAAATTAATGATAATTTGATGATTTAACAAGGTAGTTAATTACTTCCTCCCAGAGAGTTAGCTTAGCTTGGATTTTTTTTTATTTTTATAAACTGACACATTTCAGTGTTACAAAACAAGTCAAAAAGCAGGAGAAATCTCCTTTTTTTCACAGAATTGTAGTCCAAATTGGTTTGGCTTGATGCTTTAGCTCTTCCTGGAAGTCCAGATTTTCCCTGTCAGGTCAAACACAAGCAAACTAATTTTAGTACAAATTCACAGCAGCTCTTTTCAAGCCCTTTCTTCATTTATGGACCTCATCAAAACGAGAGGGATTTCACAGACTTTCCAGAGGAGGAGACGTTTGCAGTCTGCAGCCAGTCATGGCCTCAGCCCAGAACTCATGACCACCGGTGCAGAGTTTATTGGGTGGTAAATGAGCGCTTGGCTTTCAAGTTAATCTAAAGTCACTTTAAACATGAAAAAACTCCGCACACCCCGAGTAGATTAATTAGTTTCAAGACAAGCTCCTGCGAAACAATCAGACGGCTTTATTTGGCTTTCCCAGATGAGTTTTCCAAACCCACATGTCAGCAGTCATTATGGAGAGTCATCTCTCCTCTGCTGTGAGGAGGTTTACTCTTAATTGCCCCCGACCTCATCATCTGACTGTCCCCGTTGCTAAAAGACATTATTGCATCAGAGGTCTTTTTAGTTAGCAGGTGAACATGCTGAATTCTCACTCTGTTGGATCCCAACGAGGAATTTACTGAATTATTACTGAGCAACATAGGGAGAAAGTACCATCATGTAGAGAAGATGCCTCGTGCATCGAGTAAATGTCGTCTCGATTGTTTTTCCCAGCCCCCCGTCTTCATCCGCCAGCATGCTCTGAACAAATCGGACTCCCACGCTGCTCCGAAAAAGGTGGGAATTGATGAGAAAAAGTGCTAACATATCTAAATTGCAGATTAAAATCAAAACAAAAACTGTGTGCTGAAGCAACACATTTGACAGGCGCGCACGCACACGCACACACACACACACAGATATGCCTTCCCTCGATGATTTCAGAAAAATTTCATCTGAGATCATTGCTTCATTAGTGGAGCTCTAGTTGTTCAGATTGATTTAATTATCAAATCATCTATGCAGCAAGTGTGTGTGTGTGTGTGTGTGTGTGTGTGTGTGTGTGTGTGTGTGTGTGTGTGTTCATAAAAGAGCGAGATTATGCAGCGATCTTGGCTGACATTGATCAGCCCAGTCTAATTGGGAGCATCTAGCCGTGTAATTGATTCTGCTACACTTCACAACTAGATGAGTTAAGCAACATCAACAACACTGATTCACGCCGATGAACCAAACTGAACTGAACCAAACTGAGCTGAGCCAGGCTAAACTATTAGGCTGGATAATAGCAGCCACAAACGATCCGATTACAAACCTTTTGTTTACCTCTGCAATCATCCCAGCAGGCGTATCAAAACTGCAACCCTGACTAAACCTACAAACTCCTGCTGATGAGCTCTGGGATATCTGCAGGTAGGTCCAAACAGAGTAGAATAGAATAGACTTTATTGATCCCCCCGGGGAAATTGTATTTATTACCTAAGATGGAGTTGCTTGCAACAAATAAGCAAAGTTTGTAAAATATATATATACCTAAGAGTGACAAGTTCAAAATGGCTAAACAAATAAATAAATAAGCAATCACATGCAATATATTAATCAATAAATAACCTATAAATGAGCGCAGAAAAAATTTGGATCAGTTAGCATAGACGTGGGCATCGTAAATGCAAAAGAAACATTGATCCTACTTCGTTACTGCACACAGATTTGATATCTTTCAAATTGTGTCATGTTGATGTTTGAATGAACAAAATTATCTAAACAGAAATGTAAAAGAATCACCTTCCAATTGAACTACGGCTGCAAATCTATGGTGTTTGTCTCTAACCAGCTTTACACATTTAAAGAAGTTTCTGCAACTTCAGTCTTTATAGCAAAGATGAAGCTCAGTCAGACTGGATGGGGAACATTTGTGAACATTAATTTTGAAGTGTGGCATGGATTCTTAATTAGATTTTGGTTTGGACTTTGACTAGGCCATTTAAATACACGAGTATGTTTTGAACTGTAAAACTGTTTTTAGTCTGGATTTAAAGGAACTCTGTGTTTCGGTTGTTTTTCGGTTTTCCGGAAGTTTGTAGAACTTCTTCTCCATGTTTGGTTCTGGAAGGTTGATAAAACAACAGCAGATCTTTAATGTATTATGGTGCTAAGCCGTTCAGTGATTTATAAGCCAACAGTACTATTTTAAAGTCTATTCTCTGAGTTATATGGAGCAAGTGTAGGGACGATGTGCGCTAACTTCCTGGTTTTAGTCAGAATGCCAGCAGCAGCGTTCTGGATCAGCTGCAGCTGGCGTTTTGATTTTTTTAGGCAGATCTGTGAAGACGCTGTTGCAGTAATCAACACGACAAAAGATAAACGCATGGAGGAGTTTCTATAGATCTTGCTGGGACATAAATCCTCTAATCCTGAAAATGCTCCCTAGGTGACAGCCTACCATGTTGAGTTAGTTTTCTGCCACACGTAGCGTTCTGTACATCAGCCAAGAAGTTTCAATCTTGTCCTCATCCAACCACAAAACCGTCTTCCACATGTTTTCTGTGTCTCTTCCAGCGTTAATGAAAGATGGGTTTTTTGTTTTTGATTTAACACGAACGTGATTTTCCAGATCCTAAGGACACTTTAAAGTGGAGTACTACAAAGTGCCAGCATTCACATCTGCTTTGCGCTTTTGGCCCAAAATGCTGGAATTGCATCACGGTGATGGGCTGAGACTGCCTTTTCAAGAGGCTGCCATCTTTATGCACCTGGTCAATTTGAATGAAAAATTACCTGGGCAGCAGCTAAGTACACTGGCAGGTCAGCACAACACCAGCAAAATGGGATTCATGCAACCGCCAACCTCACTGTGTGTGTGTGTGTGTGTGTGTGTGTGTGTGTGTGTGTGTGTCTTGAGGATTAGTCATGCTCTTCTGCCTCTGCAGTACTTCCTGCTTCACACACACACACACCTGCATCCATCTGGCCGGTCCCCTCTGTTAGCAGAGGTGTGAAACGGAGAAAATCAGTCCGGGGAGGGAAGAGAAGAGGAATGAAGGCTGTGGAGGAAAAAAAAGGGAGATGGAGAGGGGGGGATAAATGCACAAGATCTGGTAAAAGAGTGGGAGAGTGATATTAAACACGAGGGAGCTAGGCGAGCAAATTCACCTGCCCACTTCCTCTTTTTTCCAGCGTACGCCTTCCCTCCCCTCCTTCTGTCGTCCTCTATCATGTTTCTTCCCTCGTCTCCTACTCCCCTAATTAGCTCCAAATCCTCTTACATCCTGCGCTGCGCTCATCTTCCTCCTCTTCATCACTGTCTCCCCCCACTCTGACCAAAAAAAAAAAAAAAAAGGAGAGGAGAGGAAAAAAAAAAATTCAGGTTGACCTTAATGAACAGATGAAGAGAGGAGGGAAGTGATGCATCGAGGGAGCCCAGGAAGTCTGGATCAGCACTTTTTGGATCAGTGTTTGTTTACTCAGGACTCCCTCATGTGAAGCTGTCAGAACAGTTTTTGCACTTTTCTCTTCTTCTTCTGAAGCAAAACCATTAGGTTTGCGGGATCATTTTGAAGTTTTATCCCTCTCTAAATCTCTCTCTCTGCTTTGTTTAGACGGAGAACAGGAGGGGAGCCGTTACTGTTTGCAGTGAGCGGTGACAGCAGGGACCGGTGGAGGTGGGGAGGAGATGACACAAACCAAAACATGAAAAACAATTTGAATCATAAAGAAGACGTCTCAGTGTCCCTGTAAGCAGCCAAATATTGGTTCCTCTGGGAAAGATGCATAATTCTTTAGCGCAAAAGCATAATCTTAACTCTGAAAAATTGGCAGCTTTTTATTTTTATTTTTTGGCTCCTTTGTCGTCCTCCTCATTGTGCGTGGCGGCAGGATCGATTTGGATCCTCGTCCAGCCTTGTTTGTCAAAGTTTCAGCTTTTACAAACTTTTAAAATCATTGGTCTGATTGGAAAAGTGGACAAGCTCAGCAGAGCTTAATCCAACATGTTCTCTCCTCCCTCCAAATAAAAAAAAAAGGGCTTATGTTTCAGGTCACACGGGAAATCAAATTAAGTATTTCTAAGCACCCCGATCTACTTAAACAAAAAAGTCAAAGAAAGAAAAGATTCAAATAAGGATGCCAGTATTTGGGCTAAAAGTGGTTTTACTGCAAAAATGTTGTCTAATCCTGGGAGTTTTGTTTTTGTAAAGTCACAAAGTGATTATTATTTTCTGGTCTAAAATAGTATATTATCAGGTATACTCACCCAATCTGCAGCAAACACTTCAAAAACACAAAATCTCATCAAGAACTTTTGATCTAATTTCTACAGCAAATGTCTTATTACACTTGAATTAAGATAAACTAACGTAAAAGCAACTGCTCAGCAAGATATTGGAGCTGGTTTCAAGTCAACAATTCCTTGTTATTGATGAAAATGTACTTGTTCTATTGCCAGATTATTTCACTTATAACAAGACTTTTTTCCCATGTTATGAATTAATTGATCTGCCAATGGAACTACTACTTTTTCATCAATAATAAGGATTTATTTATTTAAAACAAGCATCTATATCTTGCTGAAAAGTTGCTTCAGTTTTTAAGTTTGTCTTATTTCAAGTGTATTAAGATACTTGCACTAGAAATTAGACCAAAATTAATTGGTAAGATTTTGTGTGTTTGCAGTGAATTTTTTACTTTGCTAAAATCCTCCTTATTCAATTATGTCTTCATTTTGTACTTTGGGTTTTTGTTGTAATATTTCGTTGTAAAATTGAATAAAGAAACTGAACTAGAGTCACCAATAATCCAACCCCCACAAGCTGTAGGTGCTGGTATTGTTCTGACACACGAAAGAGACCTCCAGCCATTTTTTCTTTTTATTTAAGATCTAATCTCCACTCTGTTTGATTTTATGACAGGTAACAATAGTTCTTATGAAGACTTAGATCTTCTGAGTGAAGTTTATTGGCTGTAAAGGTAACTCAGTCACTGACAGTCGATAACCCAACCCTCTCAGAAGTCCTTCACAGGTTATAACAGGTACAACAAATGCAAGAACTGAATAATGACTATAAATGAATTAAACAAAGAGAGAACCATGCAAATGTTTTAAATGTTAACGCTTAACGAATGCACAACCTTCAAATTATCCTCTTTTATACATCCTGCAGTTTCTTTAATTATATTATTTACTTCTTACATGTCCAACCTGTCCAAAACCTCTTTTTTTTTGATTCTGCAAATCATCCTCTCCTCTGAGTCATACTGTAAGGTGATTTCCCCTACTAGTTCTGTACATTCTCCATCCTGAGTTAGTCTGCAGTGACCTTACCAAGGCCTGGCCAGGAAGATAAGCCCACACCTTCCTCTCCTGTCCAGCTTTCCCTCTTCCCTCTCTCGTTCATGCCTCCTGTTCTTCTCCTCCCTCTGCAGGTTTTTCTTCCCTCAGCATTTTCGTGTTTAATTTTTCACTTTCTCATCTCATCCCTGTCATGCCTCTATCTCCTGTCACTTGTTTTGCAATGTTTTATCTCTTCACCACTTTCACTCTGTTTGTCTTTTTTTTTTTTTTTTTACAAGTTAACATACAGTGAATCACAGAAAGTGGAAAAAACATCCCCGGCGGCTGTTTTTCTTCCCTGTTTTTTGTCCGTGTTTGTCCGTCTGAAGGGGGATTTGTGCTGACTGGTAAGGGTAAAAGATTCATGACCCAACAAAGTCTGTCAGGGCCACACACACACACACACACACACACACACACACATATGCGCGCACACGCACACACACACCCACACACATTCAGAGCCACATATAAACATTTATACTTAGTTTTAAGAACAGGTGAATCTGTAGATTTTGCCTTCAGTCAAACCCAAATGTAAGAGGAGATTTAAAAAAAAAAAAAACTAGAAGCAAAGAGAAACAAGAAACAAGGACGCGATTAGAGAGAAGAGACAGAGGAAAGGGAGGTTGTTCACAGAGCAGAAAGGTCTTTGAGCCATTTTACACACCAGGGAATCTTTGGCTGTGATGATGCATCAGAAGAACTAAAGCAGAGGAAGCAGACCAGCAGAAAAAGACTCGACTCACCTTTCAACTCGAGCCCCTGTGCTGTGCTTCCTTCTGGTTACATCTGGGACGTCCCATGGTCACTTTTTCAACTGCTTCTGTTAGACAACTTCAGATCACACAGACTTTAAGGCAACGTTGAGGCCAGCATCAGGTGTTGCATTTTCTTTCAAATTACAATGTTCAGGTTTGGTTTTGTTTGTTCTGGACGGTGTGTTTTTGTTTGTTGGTTTGTTTTTCACCTAGAAAAATGTAAGCTGCGGCTCCATTATTTTAGCTGTAAATTTCTTATCTTTTCCAACACACCTTGCCAGCATTTGGTTCTGCTCATCTTTTGGATTAAATCTATATGGAATAGTTGCCACCAAGTCAAGTTTATGCTGCATGTATTCGGCGGTTTGTCAGAGGGAAGAAGATATTTGCCCTCATTAGTGATGATGAACAGGAAATAGTACAAGCAGCGGGTCATGGGGTTTATGCGCTTTGCAACTTTTGCCGCCTGACTGGTAAAAAAAAAACAACTTGAGGATTCAGACTCGCTCACATAAAAACTGATTTTGGATTTTATGTCATGATTCCTTCTTTCTGCACTCACAGAGGTGATCCTCACAGTACCTGCACCAGGTTGAAATCATTGTGCAGGACAGCAAACTGAGCACAGCGGAGGAGAAAAACTTCACTTCTACACTGCAGACAGAGAAACTTTCTGTGTGCTACAAGGAATGGTCTTCATACATTTGTTGGGGTTTTTTTTTATTTCTCACAATCCAGCCATGTTTCTAGACGTCTGGACATTATAGGATGGCTTTGATAAGGTGAGGAGGGAAACCCAACAAGAGTTAATTTGGAGTCTCTCAGAGTTCCAGAATAAGTCTTCTTCTGTTTATTCTAATACGGCAATATTAATATGAAATATGACTTATATTTATGTTGATGACAATTTGCTTTATGTATAAATGACCTAGCCCTAACCCTTTCTGTTGAGAATTGGGTCCAATGGAGTCTTTCAAACTCATTGTCATGTTCAAGAGAACAGTTTGAGAGAATTTGAGTTTTGGGGCATCCAGATGGATTAGGCCAGCAACAATGCTGTGGCTTTGAAACTATGAGTACTTGAAAATATGGGAGACAAAGCATGCCAAGAAAATGGGATAGTTCTGATTTTCTGAAATGGGGCTCTGTGAAGTAATTATATGTTGTCAGTATCTTACCTCTAGTAGGAAAAAGTTAAGTCAAAGTGCTTTTTCAGGAAGACACAAATTGTGCGGGTTTTATTTCAAAACAATTACATAAAAGAGAGGTTTTGGTCCTGAAGAGCCGGTGGCTTGCATGTTTAAACATGTTTCGAATCAGAATCATGATGATTCAGAAGGCTTCAAAAGGGATTCCTTTTAATCAGGTTTGTTGGAGCAGGAACCCAAATGAAATGTGCATTACTTTTGCACTCAAGGACAACAGTTTCTTACCACTGGACTGCAAAAAATCGCAACAACCTTAAAAGGTCTAAAAATCTAAACTGAATCCTAAACTCCTTTTTGTGACACCTGTTGAGTATTGTCTCCCTGTGACTTGTCATTCTGGGAAAATTATACAAATATTGCACATCTGCATCATTACTTGTGTAACAGGATACTTCTGAAGCGCCTATGAACGGCAGAAAAAGCTCATTTCAGGGTGAGAAACCAAAGCATTATTTTATCTAAACATATTCAGCTCCCGCTCTGTCTCAGTGCTCCTACAGAATCAATAGTCATTACACTCAAAGTGAATTGATCTCTCAGCGCTGTTTGCCGATTCCTCGGACTAAACTAACACCAAATGAATTGCGGGCCCTCCGTATATGGGCAGATATTATCAGGTGAATGAATGTCAAAAGTGTGGCGGTTGGCGGTGGAAGTCAAAGAGGAGTGGAGGCAGCGTGTAATTTGGTCTGCTTCTTTTAAAAACAACACTTTGGTTTCTAAAGACCTATTTGGTTTACCTGATTAGACTCAAAACAGGCAGCGTAAAGTGATTTACTCGGTTTTACTTGGGAGTAATGAAGGGATAAGTTGGGAGTAAGAGATGACTAATGAAGGAGGGAGACAAAGATGAGGTATGAGTTAGTTTGAGAGCATCTATGTATAACGTAGAAGAGAAGGCACAGGGATCTTGTCGAAGGATTAGAAAATGGTCAGAATATGGACCCTACTTCACTTTATCGTTGGAGGCACCATGAGTATTGAACAGAGTGACTGAAATTGTTTTCCAGTTTATTCACGGTTTCTACTTGTTCGAGTCAAGCTCATTTGTCTGTGAACGTAACACACCTGGTTGGGGCTCACAGATGGCGGTATTAGCAAAAGCTTGAAACAGCCATCTTAGAAACCGATCCATACCTCCTCCCCCGTCACGTGTTGATCAAATTACCGACTTAACTCACACCACGTGATTTATATCACCGTCATAAACAGTGTTTCCCTTTACACTGTTTATGTAAAGGGACATAAACAGTGTCCCTTTACTGTTTATGTAAAACAGTAAAGGGACTGTTTTACAGTACTGTTTTACAGTACGTCTTCGTCTGTACGACGAAGTCTGTACGACGAAGACGTACGTCTTCTGTACGTCTTCGTCGTACAGAAGACGAGATGCTAACCAGGTTTTTTCATGCTAGGCTACATGACGGTGCAGCATTGTATTCGTGGTTATTGAGCCACGTACCTTCTCCATAATGCGATAATTGATATCTTTCTAATCATACTTACTGATAAAGTATATGAACATTAGTCTTCTTACCTTGTAAAAGGTGTTCACCGTAAATCCGCGGTTACACGGTTGGAGGACCGACAGTCATTAGCTGCTATCCACCGTTGCTATCTTCCCTTATTAAAAGTTATACAATAAAATAATAAGTTTGGTTTACATCCTTGTCTGTGCAGCACCCTGTGACAATTTTTAAAGTGAAATTAATTTAATAAAAGCGATATTAGGTTGCAGTCGTCTGGGTTAGACTAGCTTTAAAGGAGCTGGTTGGTTGTTTTGACGTAAGTCATGGCGGAGGTCTGGAGAGCGTGACGTTGCGTGTAAAGGGTCAATACTGTACTGTTCCTTTTGGGGTGTTTCCTCACTTTTATGATAATAAAAGAGAGTTTATAATGTCTAACGTGAGCTATTAATTTTTCTATGTACTATAATTCGAGAGCTCACCTTTTCAGTTTGAACGCAGGACTTCATGTCTTTCTTCTCAAAACTTGTAATGCTTGTTCAATGTGCTTTCTCAACCCTTTCTCCTTGTGCTCAAAACTTGTCTCTGCTCACTTTCTGCTTGCGTTGGAACAAAAAAAGTACCGTCGCCTGGCAACCTCTCAGCCAATAGAATGAAAGTGTTACACTGGGTGCCATTGTTTTCTTCTAGTGTATGGAGGACCAAAGCTGACATAATAAAAAATAAAAGCATGAATTTTTCCTTGTCCTTACACTAGTGGGTGTGCCTATGAATCGGAAACTACTCTGACCAGATTACCTGATCTTGTTTCAGTCCATTTACTGTTGAAAGGTTTTTGTGAATATTGGAGATATAAAGTTTTCATTCCACTTCACAACTATGCAATACTTTATGTTAGTCTATTATAAGATCCCTTTAATAAAAGGGTTCAAAAGAGAAACAAGTTTAAAAATATGTAAATACTTTTGCAGGGCACTGTAAAGAACTTGATCGGATTTCAACCATATTGTATGAGTTGCAAATAACAAAGTTGATCATTTATTTTAAAATCATGTATTTTAAAAAATGTATCGATCTAAACCAATAAATAATACATCTGTGTTGTGGCTGAATTAATAAAGAATCACATTAAAAGATTCCTCTGAAGTTCAAACAGAGAGCAGTTTTTAACTTCACCTTAAATATTCAAATGTCTGATATGCTGTACTATTCGCTCCAAGGTATTTCACTACATTCCAGTTTTATGTTTGCATATAATCTCACATAATAAATAAGCTATGTAGGAGGAAAACAAATCTTTATAAATTCTCAGCTACACTAAATCCATCCGTTAGATGTGGGACTGGGAATTAACTACACACACGCATGTCTACAACAACAGCATATTTTGTCAGTGTTAATCTAAATCAGCCGTACATAGAAACTTTTAAATAGAAATTTAAGCTGAAAGTCAATTTAAACTTTGACAAGTTATGCTATGACATCAGAGGCAAATTGGATTTTATGTAATGTCTTTTCCAAAGTTTGGACAGTTCAATCAAACATTCCCATGCTTCAGACACTTATTTCTAACTTAATCTGTGGTCATGGATATGGCTGTAATGCTTTGGATCTCTCTCTCACAGACACACTGACATGTTAGTGTAATAGTAACCTCTCTGCTCAGAGAAGAACAAGTTTTGATTTTGGTTACTGTCCTGCTGCTTGTGAAATAAATTGATTTTATTTTTATTTTATGTCTCTTCAGGTGCTTTGATCTCTTATTACCAAATGCATTACTCTTTACAATGTGTACCTTCATGTTATTTGTAGAAAACTCTTTTCTCTTTTTTGTATTTTTACAATATGACAGATTAGGAACTCTGGGTGACCTCACTGTAAAATAAACATTTCCAAATGTCCCATGATAGAAAGCCTCATTTTGAACCCAAAAACGTTGTTTACAAACCAAAACCACAAAGGTACAAAATTAATTTTACAGGGGCAAAATGAGCCACATATATGAATTATTCTGTCCTGTTGTTTTGTTGACAGAGTGGACATGAAAACTTAAAGTATCAATGCAACTTTGTACTGAACGTTACACTCAGAATAGAATATTTTCTTAATGTAGTTTAAATCATAAAGGTCATTTTGTTTACAGCTGTCTCTGAAGACAAAGAGAGTCAATTTGATGTGATTTTGCTTTCCCCGCCACTCCTGCATATGTGTTTATTTGCTCATTTATAGTGAATATAATCACATTGTAAATGCTGCAAAAAGAAAGGGGGGTCACGAGTTCATGACAATAACACTTGGTATTTATTCAAAGCTGTCATCGCTCTTATTTCTTTCCCTGTTGCATCAGGAACAGAAGAGCATGGAAGTCTGCCTTTGCAAAATCCCTTTAAAATGTGTTAGTTACACATTTCCATGGACTTACAGTATGAGTAAGGGAGTTTCTTTCTCCCACACACAGACTCTGAGGAAGCATTGATCCACACACTACCAATGGCCAAACATCCAAAGTGAATTCAAGTTCAAGGAAAAGCAGTTCCAGAGGGAGAATCCTCTGGATCTACTAGTTGAAATTCACCTCTAAATCCCAAGCCTTCTGCTTTTTTTTCTGGGATTGCCCTGTATTTATCGATCGTATTTTAGAAAAGGTTCAAAAATGAGTAGAAAAGAAGCCCAAGGTTCGAAGAAAATCTTTGAAAGACTTTCAGAAAACCAATTTCAGTATAAAAAAAAAACACAAAGTCTGAGTCCTTGGAAGTAAAATGCCGACTTATTATTTTTAACTACTTCGAACACACAGCAGGTCGTTCGGAGTTGGCCAAACAGAAAAAATTAGGCAGGTAGGAAGTAAAAGAAGATGGCTTTCAGCTAATTATGGGAATCTGTTAGATTTCATTGAACAACCAATCAGGAGCTAAGTTAACCCTCCACTGCTGTGCATCGTCATCTCAAAGTTGAGTCAAGTTAGAAGTGATTCTCAACCGATTTCTTCATGTCTTAAAGGACGATGGCTCTAATGCAGTCTTTCCCAAACTGTGGTCCGCGGGCGCCCCTTGTGGTCCGCGGGGTACTGCATGTAAACGACCGTTTATTTGTCGTGATGTTAACTCGAAGTGCGACGTTACAGTTAGCTTACCAAAGAATTGTGTTAAAAATAATGATGGAAAACTGACTTAAAACCGAGTGACTCAAGAGAAAAGCTGCAGATACCAGTGGAAAGAAAACAACTCCAGGGATATTATGTGATCAGAGGAACCTAAGTCATAGCTGCTGAGTGTTACCGTGTCGTTCACTAGATTTCTTTGAACGGTTAGCGGTAGGAATCGCTCCAGTTAGTCAGAACTGTTCTTTGCTTTTTATGACTTTGCTTGGTAATGAATGATGCTCAGCTTGCAGGTCAACAGTAACAGTTATTTTTATTTTATCCAAAAAAAATAAAAAATAATAATTAAATTAAATAAATACAATTGATAGAAATACATTTTTTTATATCTGATGGTTCAGAAAGGGATTTTTTCCCCCTGTTAACTCAAGTCTATTTTTCTTTAATTGTGTTTCTGCTTTGTGGTGGCCAGCCACATTTACCAAACAATACCACTCTGCTCATTAGGATGAACAAAGAAAACATCAATACATGAGTTAAGAGACTAATATTTTCATTTCAGGTCGTATCATATATTAAGATGTGTTATCACAGGGGCAGTTTCAGGTTAGGTGGCTGGTGACAGTTTGTTAAATGTGTTAAGTGGTCCTCAGCCTGAAAAAGTTTGAGAAATACTGCTCCTATGTAATTGGACCGACCTTGCTTTTCCTCACTCACACAAACCAACACACACACACACACACACACACACACACACACACACACACACACATCAGCATAACAGATATATTAAAATGTTATAGCAAACAGATCCCGTCAGTGCTCTGTGGATCATTTCTCAGCCCAACATTTAGAGCGCCAGCTTCTTGGCATTTACCAACAAATTTATTTCTCTCATACACACATACATGCTAACATACACTCACTCTCTGTGCTTGGGAAACCCGCAACAGCACAGAGTGAACAAGTGTTGACATTTCCCAGCTCTAAACGTTTTTTCAGCCGAGCATTTTCAAACAAAGGACACAAGATGGATCCCTGAACATTAAGACAGATTGATCCTTTCCCTGCCATAAAACTTTTTTTTCGCCCCCTACATCACACACACTCGACTTAGACGGATCCGACTGAAGCATTAAATGCATTCGCTGTCTGTTGTTAGCCTCTTCTCTACACTGCGTGTGTAAATTAGATTATGTGTCCTTGATATAATGGATAGGGACTGAGTAGGCACAGTCCTCTGAGAGCAAGTTTAAAAGATTTACAAGACATCACAACTTGGTTATGACACATCTTAAATTAGTCAGCAGAGGGAAGGGAAGAAACTTTTAACCTAGTGTGAAACTGTGAAATTACTTGGCTGCCATTAAATCCCATCAAACCAGCTGGAAAACAACTTTTGCACATTAATTATTTTGAACCCTAAGGACGTGCTGTGCCCTTCACACTGATGTGTTAGTGAAGATCGCTTGTATTTTCACTGTACAATCTGTCATTAACTTTTAACGAATCACACAAAGTTTTATACATTGGTTAGATAGAGTGATATTTTTGTGGAGTATTATTTTTTTTTATTCTGTACATATTCTAGATATTTTTGACAGGGGACATATGGGTGGTTGTAAAGGTTTATATGAGAATGAGATACAAAATATGATTCAGTTCTGAGTGGTACAGTGAAAATGTTTTTAATGGGGAATGGCACCAACTGGCTGCTAAGAACAAGGAGGCTTGCTTACATGATTTATGTGGATGTTCACCTTTTTTTTTAACCCTAAATAAAAATATGATATCTCATATTTTGGTTGTTTGTAGGCGAGTTTATGTAGGGTGCAAATCATGCAAGAGCTGCCACTGATTCCTGTCATGTGTTGCGGGTTGAAGTGGTGAGGAGAGACGCTGAGAACCCAGGTATGGTGAAGATAATGATTTTTAATGAAGACGACGCTTGGAGTAGTCCATACAGGCAGCACGGCAGAGACTAGCACACAGCTAAGTACCGGTAGCAACTGATTAACGGAACTAACATGCAAGCAAACACAATCCGGGACTTAGCAGTACGACCGGAGAGCAATACAGCTTGACGCAATCCAGGACTTAGCAGTACGACCGGAGAGCGATACAAGTATGACAAACAAAGACAAGGACCCGACGAGGAACACAGACAACAGGAGGGTTTAAATACACACGGGTGGGTAATCAGGTAAGAAGACACACCTGGGGAACAATCAACGGGGAGGACAGGACAGAGACTCACAGGAAACAGGGCTGAACACAGAAAACTCAAAAATAAACACACAAAAACACGGATCCTGACAATTCCAACTTTCAACAGTAACTTAATTATGGTAAAGTAAACAACTGTATTGTGCATATGAAGCTTTGGTCACAAATCTAGATGTATTCATCTTGGACATGAATGTCATTCATTTTTGACTTTTAGTTAACACAATTGTAAGTGTTTTCAAAAACAGTAACCAGAGGGTTTTCTTCAATTCACAATTGCAAGTGTTTTCAAAAACAATAACCGGAGGGTTTTCTTCAATTCACACAAGGTGAAATTAATACTTTTTGGGCTAGTTAACCCTTGTATGTTGAAATGGGGTCCAACTGACGCCACACACGTAAAACTTGTATCATTTTCCATAGTCCTCTACGTTTGCCTCAGTCCTCGCACGCACAAGGGTTAACACGTATAACTCCATTAATATTCGATTAAGTGTACTTTTGCCATTTTTACATCTAAAACACACTTTTTCTAGGTACTGAGAATCTTCTGATTGGATATATGGCCTATTTTCTTAGTCGCATTTGTGTTTTTAAGTTTGACCAAACTTTGCAGCTGGAGAAGCCAAATAACTTTCTGGAAACAATTTTTTAGGCCCAACGAGACGAAGACTGAGAAAACGACCACAAAGACTGAATGGAGGACTGAAGATGAAAAAATCAGGCTGATCTGAAGGAGTGAAAAATAACGAGTTCAGCTGAATCACAAAAAAAAAAAAAAAAACAAAACTAATTAGTATGAAGTTAAAGCTGATAGTGAGTGTATAACCTCTTATTTTTAAGATACAAAATCAGACACTCCACAGAACATATTCTATAGCTACAACAAACTCACTAGGCAATACAGTTTTCATATTTCTATAAAGAATGGATGAGATTAAGTTCTGAAAATAAACTCCTTTGAGTTATTTTTATAAAACCACATTCTATTTCTTTTAGGAGCGCTGACATTGTAGAGGTGCCAGAAAGCATTCTTTAATATCAATAAAGCCACTGAAGCTCTAAATCTCAGGAGTTCTGCATTCATGCTCCTTCACCTTTGTTTCACCTCTGCAAATAGAAACCAATAAATCTCATTATGAGCATCCGAGAGTTTTAGGTTGTACAGTTAAATTTACAGAGGGAGAAAAGACCCACTGACAAAGGTAAGAGTGCCAAACAACACAAGGTATGAGGTCTTTTTGGGGAATCAGTTCAAATTGCGATTTATTAAACACAATTATACTCAGCTTAAATTTATGTTTTTACTCAGCTCTGGAAAAAATTGAGAGTTCTCTGATTGTACTCCTTATACGTATATTTTTGAGTAAAATGAACATTGTTCTTTTATTCTATGAACTACTGACCTCATGTGATCTGAAATTCCAAGCAAAAATACAGTTTTTATTTGCAGAAAATGAGAAATGGTCAAAATAATGGTCAATATGCTCTTGCAAGTAATTGCAGATCTCAAATAATGCAAAGAAAACAAGTTTATATTCATTTAGAAACAACAATACTAATGTTTTAACTCAGGAAGGGTTCAGAAATTCACATTTGGTGGAATAACCAGGAGGTTTTTAATGTGGTTCAGTCAATTTTTGTGGAGCTGTATGTTCACAACTAAGCACAAGTTACACAAAAAGGTTCTAAAGCAAAAGTCACCAAAACGAAAACAAGAAAGCAAAGTGTGAAGTTAATAAAAGTGAGTAAATGGAAAGGTGGAACAAAGCAATTTAAAAAATGTTATGAAACATGAAGAAAAAATAAAGTTGCCTTACGATTCTTATTTATTTAATGAATTATTTTATTCATGTCTGCTGTGTTTTTATTTATTTATTTTACCTGCTCCATTTAATTATTTGGTTCATCGTTTGCAACCCTTGTTTGTGAAGTGCGACATAAATACAACTGACTGACATTGAAATACAATTTATATATCAACCCATCCTATGAAAACATTAATATTAATCTCAAAAGCATACAGACACAACAGGTTTTTGTATTGTAAAAAAAAAAAAAAATAAGCCTATTGTAAATAACTTCCAATGTTTTTCCATCATCAATGTATTAATGCTGGCACATTATATCATGAAAAAACAACCACAACAACCAGGTTTGGTGAGTATTCACCCCCTCAAATTAATGCTTTGGTTTCAGGAAGCAGCATTTTCTGTGGTTGGAGTCTCTGCACACAGCTTGCCTTGGGACAATTTGTCATTTGATTGTTTACGATCTGTTTATTGCTGTTTGCTATGTGGTAACTATTCGAGCATTTCGCTTTTATAGTGTATTTAGATGTTACTGCGTTCCTGTGGGCATTGGTTTATCATTAGTAATTAATATCCACCACGATAAAGTGTCTTTTAGTAATGAATCATTTGCTGCCTGCGGCCTGGATTAAAAACTTAGATAGCAGTACTTTGCCACTGATGTATGCCTAGGATGTATTTCTTACGTGGAATAGTAATGCCAAATTTGACTCCTGGATGAAATGCCTTTTAAATGAGTCTAAGTTTAAACCCCTGAGTGTTTCTACCTTTTAGAGCTCCCGGCCAGCTGTTTTATTGGCAACTACAAATTATAGTTTTCTATTTTGGGAATGCATTTCAGCATTTAAAGTTAACAGGCTCTCCTCATAGGTGACTGCAAGTTCTCTGCATCTAATCAAGGGTAAAAGCATTACGAAGAATCTTCTGAATACTTCCTAATTACTCTGGTGTCCACGGAAACAGAGGTGAGGTCAGCAGAGTTTGGGACCAATGGGAAGCGAGGAGCCAAGAGGACGAGAGGTCACGGGTGACGAGCTCTGGAGGTCAGTCTCGAGTGTCCGACCAGGCGAAAGGACGCGCACACGCCAAACGTACACACAGTTCAATGAGCGAGATGTATTAATAGAGCTGTATGGATCGGGCCTGGTTTGGCCTAATGAGGCCCGTGGGTTATCAGAAATGCACAGAAATATGACACTTTGTTCTGTGTTAAATGGTTGAAACGGCAGTAAATCACATTTATTGCACATTTGACTTTATTTTTCGAACTTATCGTATCAGTTTCATATTCCCAGTGTGCTACTTTGATGTTTCTATCACAGAATATAAACAAAACTTACTTGATATTTATGTTTAAAATTTTATTACGTTTATTAACTATGGCTACATTTTTCTGGTGAGTGTTCTCATTAACTCTTACCAGTGTTAATGAGTGTAGCATATTGTAGCACAATATGCTACACTTATTGTGTAGCATATTGTATTAAGCTACACAATAAGTAGCATAAGTGGTGTGAATTGTATTTAAATCCAGTTGTATCATTAGATTTAGCTATTGTTTTTTTTTTTAAAGACATGATTCATGACATGATATTTTCGGTTATTACAAGCGACCAGTCGTGACAAACAAATCAGGAAGTGCAAAACAACTCCAGAGCGCTTGTTTTTTTATTACTTTGACAAACTGTAAGGTTAATTTACATTCATCTGCATCTACAAAAACTGACTTATGGAACAGTTGTGATCTAGGCGTTCAAGTTACTTTGTAAATTGCTAATATATTTTCAAAGAAGATCATACAGTGAATATCAAATAAAGTTTAGCATTAATATCTTTAATTTATGTTATTTAGTTTTTCTTAACAGATCTTAAGCATTTAAGCTTTAGGTTCTTTAAATTTGATTATTATCAGATATAAGAATCAGATGAAAATGTAGAAGCCCCCCCCACTAAAACCAAATCTGTTTTGTTTATGAAACAAAAATAAACTTATTTTGTTGTGGCTCAGTAAAAATGACTTTATGGCACAGAAAGTCAAAACTGTCAGACATTTATTTTCCTGGAGAAGCTATTTCTGACCAGATTAACACAGAGAAATATGCAACAGTTCCTGCGTAAAAACACCAGAACATGGATCAGGTCACATTACCAACTTCCTCTGTATTTCTTCTTCAGCTGAATGTTTTCGACCTCTGAAACACAGACTCTCAAAAAGGCCTGAATCAAAAACATTCAACGGTGCGTCAATCTTTTGACTCATCCCAACATGGACATTCAGGAATCTCCATTTAGCATCGGTATTGTACAGTTCTGAGATTAAATTCAAATATCCACATCTGCGTTCCTCCCCACTCATCTCCACTTTAGCTCATTAGAAATCCTTGAAGAACTGAGCTTCTTTATACTAAACATTTTCACCAGATGTCTCATTCTCAGCTTGCCCTCCATTCCTAACCTCCTGCCTGTCTGTGCTTCACCCCGATTGTCTCCCTGGGGGGTCGGATGGACAGACGTACACCATCGTCCTTGCTCCACCTGCAAAAATATGTTTCTGACCTGATTTTGACTAAATCTTTTCATAAACAAAAATACAATTGTACAGGAGACAGTAGAAAAGAAGAAAATAGGCACACAAAAAAATCTTATGCTCATAATTAAACAAAAAATCTGCATTATTACATTCATTAGGCAGAAATATTATTATTATTATTATTATTATTATTATTATTATGTAGCCGAGTGGAAAAGCATTGTTTCACAGCGACCACCAGAGGGAGCTGTCTGTTGAGGAGCTCTGAGAATGGGATGAAAACCATAGACATAATATAAGGTAATAATATAAGCTCTTATATTATGTCTATGATATATATAATATAAGCTCTTATATTATGTCTGAAAACCGTTAGACCGTTAGAAGTCGCTTTGTCCTGCTCGCTAGGGTGTGCCTAACGGTTTTCTAACGGTTTTCTACTGTCCTAGAACAGAAGATTTCTGTGACGAACTGTGGGGCTTGGTATGTCTTAACATATTGTGAGTTTCTGTTAAATCATATCTGGTTCTAGTTAAACAATCATCTGTTATTTCACTGGATGTATGTTTATCTGACCTTATTATACAGTGCCAGGTAGGGTTAATGGCCCGTTACGATTTTGAGTTCTAATTTGAGTTTACTACGGGAGTATTTTGACATGTTACACTAGGTTGACCACATTGTAAGAAGTCTGTGTGATTTTATTTCTTTTATTTCTTTTTTTTATAGAAGCGTGCCTGCTTCAGTTGTTTATGCACTCAGTAAAAAAAAACGGGATTCTTGCTATTCAAGTAGCTGTCACTGTAAGATCTTTACCGAAAATGTACCATTCTGTATAAGTCCAAATTCATTTAACAATACTCTTCTTGTATTAAAGTATTCGGGAAATAAAAAAATACCCATTTATAACTTTGTGTCTAGGTTCCTCAGTTTACCAGACTACAATTATTATTATTATTATTATTATTATTAACAAGCTCTGAAACTTTACTCCTTCTCCGTATCGGTAAAGAGAATAAAAAAGAAAGCTCACTAATTGCACTGAGTGGCTTCAGGTTCAGCTGGAGGTGACTTTTACTTTGTAGTGACTGAAGCTCCTTCACTACAAAGGCTTACACAAAAACAAGGATCAGATCAGTCATATCTGATCCAGAGTCAGTGTGATTAAGAGCTCTACAAGCTGCCAAAGGGCTCAAAAATTACTCCAGTTTTGATTTTGGTTCTGAAAAGCGGCTGCTGTGGTCATTAACTAAAGTGGTGGGGGTCATGGAAGGATCTAATTGGTTGCCTAGGGTTGTTATCCTGCTGGAAAGTGAACCTAAACCCAATCTCCAGGCTTTTTCATGCTGACAGATTCTCTCATCTCTGCAGCTCCTCCAGAGTTACCGTTGGCTTCCTGGATACTTCGTTTTCCACAACCTGTTAGTTCGTGTCTTGGTAGGTTTGCATTTGTGTCATACTTTATTTTCAGATGATAGGTCAAACAGTGCTCCTAAAAAAGGTGCATTTGAATGCACTCAAACAAAATTAAAAAACCTTTCTGAACAAATTTTCCTATAACTCGTTTTTAAAAAATGCCTGGTTTGGTGATGGTATGAAGATCAAAAGGAGGCATGGAGGCAACCACTGCAAAATAAAAACAGTGTTTAAGCGGAGTCCCTGGAACAGCCAATAAAACCTGACTGCATGACCTCAAGTGTTTGTGTGCCACTCACAAAAACCTTTAAAAGTTCAAATAAATAAGCAGGTGCAAGGCTGTTAAGAGCCAAAAAACAATAAATAAAAGTTTAAAATCAACTCTAAAACAAACACGAAGGCCGAGTAAGGAATATAACACGGGGATAAAGTGTGGAGGGTAAAAGACGGGCGGTTGAATTTTGGACAAGGTGAAGGAGGCGACTTGGACTCGACTGGGAAACACTGACACAAACGACTGGGATAATTATGTTCTAATAAGCGTAGCTTGGGATATTATACGTCTGCTCAATGTCAATATTTTGCATTTTTAACCACAAATGTGTGCGTTACCAAATCTGAATGTAAATTTATAAAAACAGTTCGTGTTCTTCTGTCATATTCCTGAGGGAAAGATGATCTAAAAATTCCTGGTGAAGTAACAGAAAATAAACATTTTAGGTCATATGTCAAACACAACAGTGTAAGTTGGCTGTTTTTATATTCTGGTTATCACAAAGGCCCACAGAGACGTGTTCGCACTGAGCCCGTCACTTTACTTCTCCGTTCTTCCCTTCATGCTCAGCATAATGGAAGAAATTTAATGCATCCTGTTCAAAGATCCAATTAGACTAGATCTCTTTTTTGTAACCAGCATAAGATCATAGACTTAAATACCCACAAATCATTTGACGCACCATTTTAGTGCAACAATTAAATTAAATGTTTCATGTGTCTTTAAATATATATTAGGCCTCCGAGAGCAAAAGAGCTGCAGGAATTTCACTAAAAGCTCGACTACGGCTCTTTATGGCTCCACTTTCAGTTTACATGTTATTAAAACTGTATTTGATTTTATGTTACTACAAAGCCTCTTTAATGCAGAGAATGCTTCATTTATTTAATGATCATCACAAAATATCAGCTTAAAAATAACACACACACACACTTTGAGGTAGTACGTATTGAGCCTTTACAGGGGCTTTGAGGACTGTGGCATTATGGGAGATAAAAAAAATGAATCTGAAAGAAATAGAAAAAAAAACAATTTAAATGTAAAAACTACAAATTAGCACCATCATAATTTCTGTTTATAAAAGCAGCGAGTGCTCAGAGGAAAACCTGAAAACAGGCGTTCATCGTCGTCCTTTTCCAACTGCTTTCCCTCAATCTGAACCTGACAGACAGCAAGGAAGGCAGGTGCTAATGTAGGTGTTGTTAAGAGTTGATTTTGCTAAAGAAAGAAATAAACCAATAGGTGAGGAGACTGTTTTGCAGAATGCCAACAGCCAGAGGCAGGAATTAAATCCTCATTAGGCGCTGGCAGCGTCACAGCTCTGTTCGTCGTCAACATGGTGCAACTGCATCATATGAAGGCATCAGCTGAGGTGGGTTAGATTATTACTTTAGAATATTGTAAGAATTACTTTTGCAAACAGAAGTGCACATTTTCAGTTTGCCTTATGAAGTGCTGCTCTCACACTTTAACCCTTTCATGCATGAATTATGATCCTTTGTCAGGATTTTTTTATTTTAGGTGATCAATTGTAATTTTCTCCAAATACAAAGTCCATATTTGAAAAAATACATCAGTAGTATTGTTCTTTAGGGATTATCTGATGTCACAATATTTTTTTTTTTTACCTGCAAAAGTCGTCTACAGTAGAAGGAGGGACTGGGTCGGTTGGCGTGCTTTTTTTGTCTGTCGGCCATATTGGATTTAACCAAAATAATTTCTTGCATTTGCAGTTGATGGGCTATAGTAGTGTGCATTTAGAACATAAAAATCCACAAGAAGCACAAGAAAATGGCCAAAATCCCAGTAAATAAGCTCCGCTTCCCCTCAGAACCAAGTTTTAGCTTTCAGATTTAACGGTCCCAGCACAAAAATCTTCCTACATCTCCAAAGTCTCCTACAGTAAATAAAAGTGTTTATTCGGTTGCAACCATCTCGTTCCATGCAAGATGCCAAATTAAGACACACACAAGAAACTTACCCAATTTCACACAAAGCATATTTATTTTAAGTAACATTTTCAAACCCGAAAAATCGTGAGTACTAAAAGCCGTCACAAGTCAGTACCAGCGTTGATATCACAGAGACATCCCAAAAATAAAACTTATACGTGCAAAACTTTTCATTTAATTTAACATTACCAAATATACATCCACAAGAGGTAATTTATTGGAATATCTTCAAGAATATATATTTTAAAAAATTGCAAATTGCTTACAGCCAGCAATGAGGAACTGAGTGCACTAAAAAGTTCAACTCAGAAAAGTTGCCTCAGAAGAAAAGAACAAACTGGCCTGTTAATTAATAAAGCTGACATTTTCTCTGTTCCCTCGGACACAAAGTTCAATTACCGTCAGATAAACAAGAGTCCTAACTAGCTTTTGGCTCAGCAGAGATGTTGCAAGAACAATTTATTGATTTACCAACTATTTCCAGCGATAAAAGCCAGGATTCTGAGTCTCAAGGTTGAATTTCTGAGGGTGGAAACTGGCTGTTGGTGACGTTCTCTAATTCGGACGGTGATTTAATAAGCTGCCGAAATCAACAGGGCGGACCGCCCATTGAGCCAAACGAACATGTGACACATTTATAGATGAGAGAGCAGGTGGAGAGGGGTGAGTGTTACATTTACAGCAGCAGCAGCAACTTAGCTACAAGTAAAAGCCGATGAATATTTCAGAAGGAAAGTTACAGAAAAAGCGAGCGCTGGAAAACACCACAAAGCCCCTGACAGCTGCTCGGAGCCGAGGTGGAAATTTCCCTTTCTGAGTTTGATAACAAATAGAAAACAGCAATGACGCAATATAAAATAATTATTTTTGTTGTTGCATAAAAAAAAAAAATCTTTAAAATCTACAAAATAAAGCACGTTGGGGGAATTCATGCACTGTTGCCGGCCGTTCAGGCTGGAGTTAGGCTCAGACCTGCTAAATATTTTAAGAGCACAAAAAAACTAGTGGTGTCTTCCCCCTTACTCATTCAGCAGCAGTTGGTCTGTGGGAGGGAAAAAACCAGCACCAAAATATTGGAAATTTCCTAAAATATTAAAAAAACATATTACAATGCACGTGAAAAAAGCACGAGTGCTGGAAATCTGTGCCAACCACGTCTAATGATCATGTTTTTGAGGGAAGGAGGTGGGGGTGGGGGGTGCAACAGCTTGTTTTTGTGTGTTGAGCTCCAGTGTAAATGTTACTCGCTGACACCTGCAGAAGAGCAATTATTACAAGGCTCACAGGCAAAAAAGAAAAAAAAAAATCCAGCAGTAACCCTCCTCCTTCACTCATAACTAGAGGCTTTCAGCAGAAAACACCGCTCTTTAATAATTTGTGTTTGTGTGTCATGGCGCTGGCTTTGGGCACTTTTGGCTTTTTGATATATAAAGCTGAGGAGCCAACGAGCGAAGCGAGTCTTCACTGAAACAGATGTGACACGCCGAGTTCATCAATGAAATAATCAGCTTCAAAGCAACAGATAAAAGCGAGGCAGAAAGACGCAGCCTTTATCAGCAGGATGTCAGTGTCTTACATGCATTTTTCAAACCCTTTGATTAGTTTGCATGTTTTTATGCCCACTTTTGCCTATTTTTTTATTACTTAATGCCATTTCTTTCAGTCTATAAAGTTTTGCTTCATGTCTCATCTGACAAAATGGATGTAAACTGACCAAAATGTTTGAGATTCTTCACAGAAAAGTGAAAATGACCTTTTTTGGCACCAAAATACCTCCTTCTGTAGCAGATTTGACCTCCAAGTCGTCAACATCACATTTTTTGAGGTCTCATAAAAGCTTTTTGGTTTGACTAAAGGGTTCCTGTCCTGTTCCCATCAGCCTCATCAGAACAGCTGAAGTATCAAGTCGGGTCCCCAGTCCATGGCGGTCTGAGCCACGGCGAACACGGCGGCCCCCAGCGTAGCGGAGAGCCCCCAGACCGCCATCTTCATCATCCTGTTCCCCTCCCTCCGCAGCGGGCCTCGGGCTACAGGCAGGGAAGCCTCCAGGCCTGGGTGTCAAAAGGTCACGAGCACAGACAAGGAGGACGTGGTCAGATGATGAAACATGCAGGGGTCACAATGTTCAAGGCCAAACCAAAGGAACAGTCCGGGCCACATTTATTGAGTTAAAGTCCCTGAAATTAATTCATTTTTTTATGACAGTGATAATGATAATCTCACACTGAAGCATTCATTTTATTTGAAAGTTTTTTTTCTGGGTTTTTTTGCTGTTATGCATCATGTGACTTTGTTTTGTGTTTTTTGTTTTTTTCATGTCTATCTGAACCACGATTCTGTTAAATATACAAATAAATCATACATCCAGTCAGGGGCCATACAAAAATCATGAAATGGCCAAGACAGCCACAAAAACTGTTATGAAATTCTTACTCCTAAACCACAGAGACTGTATGTTTATGTGTTCTGCAGGGTGAGATTATGCTACTGCACAAAAAAAAAAGTTTTGTTTTACTGAAATCAAAGACTCCTCTTTATGCAGAGTTGCAATAAATGTGGAAAATAATTGTTATTTTAATTATATGACTGGACTGACAACCATAAAAGAGGATTTTGAAGGTAAAAACAGCAGGAGCAGAGAGAACAGGAGAGAAAAACAAAAACTAAAGTATTAATAAAAAATAAAAAAGCTTTGTGTCCTGTGCCCTAAAAGCAAATTAAGCACATGAATCTGCAGTTATAATGTTCTTAAATATCACTGAGTGGCTGATTGCTCAGAAGGGAAACTGGTTCTCTGTATGCATTAATTAAAAAAATATTATTAATTTCCTTTTGTGATTAAAAAAATATTTTTGTATTGAATTGTGTGTGTGTATATATATATATATATAGCTCAAAAAAATAAAGGGAACATTTCACTTTAATTGTGTGTGGCTCCAAATCCAGGCCTCCATTGGTTAATAAATTTGATTTCCATTGATGATTTTTGTGTGATTTTGTTGTCAGCACATTCAACTTTGTACAGAACAAAGTATTCAATGAGAATATTTCATTCATTCAGATCTAGGATGTTATTTGAGTGTTCCCTTTATTTTTTTGAGCAGTATGTGTATATATATATATATATATATATATATATATATATATATATATATATATATATATTATTTTTTTTTCTTTAGCGTAACGTTGAACAGAAGTGTGAAACCTCGCCACATA
>NW_015112665.1:190615-204441 GCF_001443285.1 Poecilia latipinna | reverse complement strand
TATATATATATATATATATATATATATATATATATATATATATATATTAATCTGTTTGATTGAACCGAGTCTGACTTTATCAGGGAGGGTTTGAATAACGTTTCCTAAAGCTTAAGGTTAAAACGTACAAAAGTATTGTTCGCAATCGTGAGACCTACATGTTGGTTTTAGACGTTTTTCTGCCTTCTGATTATATTTTGATGAAACTGCAGGGAATTATATTCCTCAGGTTTGTAATTAAAGCATTCAGCCTGAAGCTGAAGCCACACAATATTTCCGAGTCCGTGTAAATCACTGACAACATGTCAGACGCCGCTGCTCAGATCTTCACAGAACACAAGGGAGTAATGCATCTCTTTGTTCTGTTCTGGCATATTTAAATCTGCCCTTGATTGGTCTGATGGGGGTGCTACAACATTTGTTTACATGTTATTGATCGTGCCAGAGGGGAAATGTTTACTGCTGCCTTGTTTTGAAGAATTATAACACTGAGGTGGGAAAACCCCCAAAGCTGGGAGCTCTGGAAGGATTTTCATGGAGGATTTCACAGATAATATTCATTTTTCTCAACCTTCAAAGGCTGTGCAGCAACAATACATCTATACCCTGTCTCCACACACCAAAAAAAAAATAATAAATTATATATATATATATATATATATGTGAGTGCTCTCTATGTGAAGAATAGTAATAAGATTAACTATTTTTACCAAGTCTGGAGGTGGTGGAGCCCTGGGCCCTGGTGAGGCGCTGGAGAACAGAGTCTGGCCTCTGGTGGAGGGTGGAGAGATGAAATGCCTGGAAGCTGCTTATGGACAAGCTGATGCAAGGAAACGAGAGGCAGAGAGAAAGAGAGATGAATGGGAAGGGAGTGTTAGCCATCAATAAGGAAGAAAACTAAAGTCTAGTGACATGAGAAGATGGACTGATGGATAAAGTGATAGATTAAGACAAGTGAGCCAAAGAGGATGAGAGAGAGAGGGAGAATTGCTAACTCAGTGCTTCTTAGCCGTGGAAAGCTAATGTATGTTTTGAGCATTTGTATCTTTCAGCGTGTCTGTCAAGGTCTCGTGTCACTTCCCGCCCTGAACAATGACTTCAGGCGACACTGAAGGATGCTGACACGCAGAAACGCGCTCAGAGCGAGGGAGCGAGTGGCCCCGCCTGCCTAAAAGGCTTCCCCTTAATAATAAAGAGAGAAAGGCGCTATGTGGACCAACACCAGGAAATCTGTGGCACATCTGGGTGGTGGAGTCGGGATGTGAGTTAGGAGCGCCCCCTTTTGGTTACTGAAGGAGCTGCCTCGCACTTTCCAGAGTAAATATTGCTGCTATCCAAAATACATTTTATATTTACACATAAACCGAAAGGCAGTTCTTAGCAAAAATGAATGCAAATTTTAAACAGGAGAAACATTTTGGTTGAAACGTTTTATAATTCATTCAGATTGACAGGCTTACGCTTTACCTGTTTTAGTCTATTTCCTCAGTTTGTGGCCTGTTTTGTTCTATTATATGTTGTGGAAATTATACAAGTTAATATTTATGATCAAACTCATATTTAGAGATAAAACAGCAATCCTCTTTAGCAAGCAGAGGGTTTGTTTATGACACTGAAAAGTGTCAATTGGAGCCATAGCTGTCTAAGATCAATATAACATAATTTCACTCATGTATTACCATTCCCATAATAAACTTCATATTGTCTTAATTTAGCCCAGAAAAATGCAAATGTAATTTTTTTAAGCCTATATGTTTTGTCAAGTGGTTAATGGACGGAGTTTAGAGAGCACAGTTCTAGTTAGAGTATTCAGAGAGCTTTACACTACAGCTACATTCACCCATAAAGACTGCAAGGCAATTTGGGGATGAGTGCTTTTCCCAGAATAATTACATTGTGTTATCTCATGTGACATTATGCAGACACTCTGTCTGCACAGAAGAAGATTCACTCAGCTTTGCATGAAGAATGCAGGAATGTGGTGAGACAGCAGGAGGCAAAACCCTGCCTTCTGATCAAAGTTACGCAGGTCAATTAAATATACAAAAGTAAGCAAAATATTACACTCTTCTTCCAAATACCCACAGTATGAAGGCAATGGATTTAAACAGCAATAGAAAACAAAACTTGTTTCCCCAAAATGTGCTTAATTTTTCACATTTAGGCAGCAACATATGTTTAATGATGATTTAAAGGACATCTTAAATAACCCGGACAAAAAAATTGATGCATGCAGTTCCAAGTTTGGTGCAGTAGATTATGTGCAAAAGCCAAATTGGGATACTTTGATTAGAAGAGCAGGTTTTGTTTTATTTTGCTTACGAAGCAAACCTCACGCCTTGCAGGGACAGAGAACAATTAAAGTAAAACTTGACTGGAACACAAACAATTGAAAGTGAGAAAAGGAACAAAAACACAAAACAGAACCTCCATACAGAGTGATTTCTAGGAGACTTTACTGCTGTGTGTTCCAGTTTAATTAAGCAGCTATTAAACTGTAGCAGCCATAAACATGGATCTGACTGTTGTTGTTTCTCCTAATAAACAGCTTAAACACCAGGGCTAAAGACACGTGCTCTGAGCAGAGTTACCACATTAACAGCTTTACTTTCAGCCGTCGTCGTCGTCGTTGCCTCACCTCTTGTCAGACTGCAGTGCAGCCCGCTTGGCCAGCATCGACGGAGGGAACTGCTGGAACAGGTCCTGCGCCTGGCCGATCAGGAGTTCATACGGGAGGTCCTGCGGGATGTGGGAGAGCAGGTGGTGCACCATGGCCATGTCACACTCGGTTTGCTTCACCTCCTTCTCTCTGTGCAACACAATCTGAAGAAGAGAAACGGGAAACAAAGACAAACATTTAGAAGAATCTAAATTTAATTAGTTTTATTGTAAATCAACAAGTTTTGGTCTTTTCTTTTTTGCATGGGCAGAGTTTATCCTCTTCAAAAATACTTGTGTTGCATTTTTTTTTTCTTAAACTGTCCCCATTTTTTGCATGCTGTGAAAACAAAACATTTTATTTTAACGATTTAAATTCTGTGTTGGTGGGTCGATTTCTGCCTGCGAACATTTTTCTCAGGGTGCGTAACAACGATCAAATTTAAGTCATTTCACATGGGAGGAAATATGAAGCGCTTTTCACCAAGAAGCAAACTAGCTGTTAAAAAAGTAGCCTAGAGCAAAGAAGGAGTAAGTTTATACATCTTATTCTCTTAATTATTATGAATCAAGTATGATGAGTTGAAAATGAGGCCCTCCAGTCAGAAATACTAAAGAGAACAAAAGTGATGACAAACAGGAAAGCAGAGTTACAGGTTTAACTAAGAAGTGCCCTGGAGATATCTTTTCTGGAAAATAACACCTTCCTACGAGGATAATAGACAATATGCATGCAGATAGAAAGGAAATCTGCTGTCACACTATTTTTTTTAGATTGCAATGTGTATTTGTGTACCACACATGGGTCTAAATATGGGAAACGAAGCTCAGTTCCACATAAATAAAGTATGTGTTTTGTTTATGATGCATTCACATATTCTATTTACTACTGCATAAGGACAGTTATGTTTGTGTTACTGAACGCCTGACCTTCTAGGAATGAAAGTTTACCACCTTATACATTATTGTTACAAAATACGTCCAGTCTCTATGACCACTAGGATCATATTGGAGCAACTTTGCCCCATTTCAGATTTATTTCAATTCAAGCCTCATGTTGCGATCTGAACTTAGCTTTAGAGGACGAATAAGTAAATTTCTACTTTATGGTCTCAGATACTTCAGAGTCCTTCCTTTATTTAGCTCAAAAAAAACAAACAAACAAACAAAGAGAAAAGTAGATACTGAAACATTCTCAACAGCAACTGTTACTACTCTGAAAAGTTTTAAAAAAGTATTTTAAGAAACAAACTAACCTTAGCGTAAATTATCCAATACACCAACATTCCTGCTTTTAACAGAGCCTCTATTGAGAAACATCGTAAAAATAGTCACTTACACTCGATTTTTCTTTCATTTAAGCTAAAAGTACCAAACTGCCCTGCAGACAAGGTCGCATGCGAAAGCAGTCAAGCAGTCTTACGGTAGCAGCAAGGTAGATGGGCATCAGTGGATGGGAGGCCAGGAAGAAGTCGTAGAGCCTCAGTGTGTGTCTGAACTCTGACAGGACGTGGCCGTACCACGTGATGAGCCAGGAGAGAGCAAAGATGGTTCCGACCTCCGCTCTGAAACAGACGCCACATCGAACAGATGAAGACAAGCTGCTCAACGGCACAGGGAAAGAAATTATATTCAGGTTTTTTTATAACCAGATTTCACATGTGCTCCAAGCGTTTCTTAAACTTAAGCAAAGATTACTTACTTACTTTAAAAAAATAAAGTGATCTTTATCACTTATCTCAGTTGTAACATGAAACCTGATTATTTTCTTTTTTTTTTTTTTTTTACATGCAATGACAAATTAGCTGGAATCTTTATAGTTAAGGCATTTACTAGTTGGTACATTTTGACCAATTCAGAAAGTGAAGTTTTTCAACATTTTCTGAAACCTAAATAAAATGAAGTAGTATATGTGGAGGGTTTTGGTAAATGAAATTGAAAGAATGGGGATGGACAAAAGGCAAGAAGCATGAGCAAGGAACAGCTGGAGAAATGAGATAAAATGGAGAAGAAACAAACCAAAGAAAGTGGAAGAGAAACGCATGAGAAGGCAGGAAGAAAGAAGAGGAAGAATGCACTAAAATCAGTGATCCAAACGTTGAAGTAATCTATTCTTTATCGTCTTGTCTTTTAGTCCAAAGTTCAAAATTAGTTTAATGATGCAAAGACCTCAGTGAGACAAACAGGCCAGTAAAACCGCAACATTTAACTGAAACTCCCCAAATTAGACCACAAACAATGCATCCTCAGTTATATTTAAAGACTGGCTCTATGGTTCCCTCTAGTGGCAAGTTATTCTAAAACAATCCCAGTTTTTAGGTGATTTACTTTACCTGACCATAAAGTCGTGTAGCTCTGCATCAACTTGTTCCAATATGGGCATAAGGTAGTTTAAAATGTGTTTGGTGCTGTCCATGGTCGGATCCATGAAATCCCTGTAGAAAGGAGACAAATTAAAGTTTAATTTAAAAAAATAAAAATAAAATCTTAATGTTGTGACGAGTGTGAAAGCAGGCTAACCTGAGGTGAAAATTGGACAAAGTGTCCAGCATGGCGATGGACATGCGCTCCCCAACCACCAGCAGCAGAGTCACAGCCACGTCATGGTAGCCCTGGTAGTAGTGGAGCTGCGGGTTTCGCTTCAGCACCTCCAGGATGACGTCGATCAGCTGCTCTTGCAGAACGGCTCGCTCTGAGGCTGGCATACCTAAAACACCGCACAGGAATGAAGCATTCACTACGTGCAAACACCAGCAGTGAGAAGAAAAAAAACAACCCTTTTTCTGTTTTTATTCAAGTTGAGAATATGCCTGGTGGCTAAACTGTAATCTCGACATCCAGAGATCATATTAATGCATATAATTCCTTCAATTATTCAAAGTAAAGCTAACTAAAAACCCAGAAAGGAACAAAGAAATAAAAAAATGAAATAAAAGCAACTCAAATGAGAAACGCATGACAGATTTATTTAACACAATTGTTAAAATTGTCTGGAAAAGCGACACGCCAGAGAAGCAATCCTCCACAGTAATGTAATTGATGTGGTCCAACAAGTACTTTAAGTTCATTAAGCTGTTCCACAAGCTGCTGAAACAGGAGGTGGACATTTCTGAACAGTTCTGCACATACTGCTTCAGCGTTTCAAAAGAAGTTTGGAATTATCTTTTGTTATTATTGCCTTTAATGATCAATTTTGATTCAGGGAAAAAAAAAGAGCTGATTCTACACCTCTATGCTGGTGATATTATCTTTTCCACACCATTTATTTTTCAGGTAAGATTTACACAAACCTTTAAAAATCAATAAGTTTTTACTCAAAATGTCTTTGAGACAGTCTCTGTCCTTTAAGTCTTCCAACACTTAAACTTTGCTAATTAATTATTTAACTTTATCAGACAACCCTCTGTGTTGGTCTAAGTACAAGGGTGAAGCCTGATAAACGTCACAGTGAATTACAGCTTGCTTCTGTTAGTAGAGGTAACACACACACACGCACACACACACGCACACACACACACAAACACACACACCTTTAGGAAATCGCTTCATGGACCTTCTGACATCCAGGACAACTTGATTGTAGTCCTTGTGGTTCTCCCTCACTTCTCGACCTGAAGCAGAAAGAAAGATTACATTAACAAAGAACTTTTTTTTTTTTTTTTTACAAATAAAAATCTGAAAGTTGCAGGTTGCATTTGTATTCCATGCCACACTTAAGATTTTTAATGGTACATAACGCTTTCCTTACGCTTTATAAATATTAAGTACTTTATGTTGTTGCATCACATTAAATCCAAATAAAGTACATGTAAGTTAATAGTTTTAACAAAACAAAATGTGTAAAAGTTCAATGGGTTTAAGTATGTTTGCAGAGCGCTGCAATGTCATAGGGATTGTCTATGTTGATTTATGTGGTGATTGTCAAAAAATAAATAATTTTTCTTTTGTCATCAAGTGTCATTAAATGTGTGTTTTAGAAGGGAATACTAACCAGGTTTGTGTGGTAGGTTGTACACGTTTATGTTCAGTAATTTAGGCCAGACTTTTCTCCTTAGCTCATCAGTGAGTAGGCCTCTGTTACCGGCTGCAGCTCTCCTCAGCGCCTCAATGTCCACTGGATCCCTATCAGTTCAGAAGCAAAGAATTATGTAGCTCTCTTAAAAAAATGTAAGTTTGATTGTAATGAAACAGTGTGAAGCTTTTCTTAATTTTAGATAAAGAAATCTAAAATTCCTAAAATTCAAAGTATTGTACCACATGTGGCTAAATTATGTAGGATTTTTAAAGGGGGATACAATATTCTATTGCTTAAATAAGTTAAGGGACTAGCCATCCTATAATAGTTTTTAATATCACAGCCAAATTACATTATAGAGGATCAGATATTCATGCCTCCTGTACATAAACGATATAAAGCAGAATGATTTCAACCTTATCAAAGCCTGATGAATGACGGTCATCTTATGTTTCCTTCCACCATCCGATTCTGTAAGAAACGGGAAAAAGGTTTAGTGAGAAACCAGCAGAGATGTAATTAAAGAAGCATACATGAAAATAAATAAATAAATAAAACAGCAAACACAGGGTTACAAAATGAAAATTATAAAGCCATATTCGAGAAGTCATTGTGAACTTTAAGGTAGGAGTTGATTTAAACAAAAATAAAAACCAACTCTCTTTTGTCTAGGATTTGAATTCTGTGGATCCTCCTGACTAGTTTTATAACTTGGCATTTAATTAGTTTTAGATAATCATAAAATGCTAATTATGTTTATCCCATTTCACTTTTTTCCTCTTTTATAACAAATGGCAATGAACAAAAGTCCAACTCCTGTTTTGGTACTGTCTTTTACAGTCTTGACATTTTGTTATTTTTCAAAATATTCCTTAAAAAACTATTTATTCTCAAAAATATTAGCCCAACTTCACAGAGAAAACAGCACAAAAGTGCTTAAAGGGTTTGTTTATAAAATGGGGAAAAAATAATTCCCAACAAAACTGTGATGATTTATGTCAGTGGCAGGTAAATTGCAGACAAAGAATCACAATGACTCAGTATATGATGAGGTTATGTAAGAGCTTTTGTCTGGAGTTATTGACAATGACAGGTTTGGTTCTGTGAATAAAATATCTGAAGATGGGAGCTGTAATTTTCCACGGTTTTTCCAGACAACCCAGAATGCCACGCAAGCAGCATTTAGAGTTGCTTTGATTCCAATTAAATCTTGTTAAAAAACGACTGTGGATGATTTGTTGCCAGCTAGGGAGAGAAACTCGTCAACTCCAGATTAGTATCCAGACCTGACTGGGTTTTGATGATATATTATGTAAAAATGAGATTTAATTCGAGTATGAGACTTGTCAACTTTTCGATTTAATCAGCACCCAAATAATGTTAAATGTTCTGGCAAGTTTTATTAGCAAAAAAGCATTTGTGCGCCGAGTTTCCAACCATACAACAGTGCTAGCTATTTGTGTTTCACTCACCTCTTGGAAGAGATCCATTCTCATTGCCCCCAACTCCTCCGATTTGTTTCTTCCTCTTGTGTTTTCTCATCCCATTTAAGTACAAAATGCCGAAAGTCAACTAAAACAATCAACCATGAGGCAGAAAAGGCTAATAAGAACAGTGTCTAAACACAAAAATGGGACCGGTTGTGTTTATATGAACGAAACCGCTCTTGTCTACAACAGCTGTTACTGACTTACTCAACGTACTTCCTGTCTGCCACGCTCTGATTGGACAAAATTATCACGTGACAAGCATATTATTGGCTGACTGCCAAAACGGAAGGCAACCTCACTTGATTGTAGTATTTGTAGTTCTACTGATTGCTCACCCGTTTGAAATATTGAAGATGACATAAAAACTATCTAGGAACTATTTTACAGTGCTTTAAAGTACTTTGCTGTAAATGCAAATACATTTTATAGGCCTCAAAGGGAAGTCAGGTACTCACAATCTTTTATTTTCTGATAAAATCTTCTATTAGTGAGGGACACAAACTGAATGAATGAATTAGTTAATGAAGCAATAAATGTAATTGTTTCCTCTAATTTGAATATAAACTCATTCATTGATTCATTTTGAAAATATGTCTCAATGCAATTAAATCTTCTGCAAAACAAAATAGCTGTGATATTATGAAAACAAATGAGTCTACAGGAACTCTCAAAGCATTAATGACAATGCCATAAAATCCTGCTAAGTGTACTTGGTCTTCAAGGCACCAGGCAGCATTTCATGAGAAGCTATCATTAAGCTACACTGGCTTTGCTCATTTATAGTCATATGCTGTTGCAGTCTGGTTTGCTGTGAAATTAATGGAAACCAATATCAACTTTTTACAAAGGCGCAGCTGAGTTTTATAGACATTATATCATCTTATACAGGCAGAACTCAAGTGGAAATGTTCTGCAACCAGATGACTTCACACTTTACCTTTAGATAAACAATTTAAGTAGGGTTCAGGGTTCAGACTAATGAGACAGATTGTTATTTGCATTGAGGCAATGCTTATTATCTGAGGGTATCATGATACATCAGGCCCAAGATTTGGATATGAACCCTCTGCCAGTTTGGACTCTTAGTGCACATCAAGCTCAAATATGACAATGTATATTTCAAATGGCTAAGAAACTGAAGTGTACTGTAGCAAAGAAAATAAACAGGCAGTGGGGTTTGTAGTAATCAATATTATTAGTTTAATTTTTCAATTCTAGAATTCAATGACGTGTTTTCCTATCATGTAAACCAAATAGACACTGATGTTGACTGATGATGTTAAACAAAAATACTTTGCTCATTCTTTTAGTTTTTTCTCTTCCAAGAATACACAAAAAAATCAAAGAGTGATGGAAAAAAATACAAACTCTACCACTTTTTAGTGTGCAGCTTGTCAGAAAAAAATGCAAAAATAAAAAAAAAATGAAATTATGTTTCTATTATTTCAATGCTTAAATGCATCAACAATTTAAAGATTCAGTATGTTGCTTCTGACTCTTCCCTTAATCCCTGATGAGCTGCATATTTTCTATGCACAGTTTGATGCACATTTCAGTGAGAAAGACCATCCTCTAGTAACCTTAGTTTAGGTTGAATTTTAATCTAAGCTTCAGTTTTCAGGTTTAGCTTATACTAAGCTTTATGTTTAGTTTATGTTGTCTATGCCTCTAAGTAGCCATGGTCCTGAAGATTGTCATTTTATTTCACTGTATGACAATAAATAAATCTGAATCTGCAGTGTTTTTATACACAGGAGCATAAAAATATAATTTTGCTTGGTGAAAAATAATTGTACTGTCTTAATAGTGAGTTATAGGGGTAGACATTTTTAAGACAAAATTGTAATGTTCCATTAAAAACAAGCAAAAGAATAGGTTTAAGATTGAGAAAGCAGTCATGATTTGATAAAAGTACTACTACGTATAATTAAAAGCTTGCTGGTTGTATTTATTGGTTGGAGCAGCGCTAATCTTTCATGTAGATAAGGAAATAACTTGCGAAAAAACTGCTTCAAATGCGGAAGTTGGTCAGCGCGTCAAGCCAGATAGGGGGATGTTTGCTTTATAAACGAAGGTCTGGCAACCGAAAAGAGTCAAACGCACCTTGAGCTTTAGTGGTAGCCTAATAAAGCGCTTCTTTTTTTTTTTCTATACTAGCACTGGCATAGCGCTCCAAGGAGGGAAGTGCTCAGCTGCTGTTTGTTCTGCTGACAAAGAGAGAAAAAAGGAGCGACGACAGTTATGTATTAGCAATGTCTGGCAGATAGAAACTGCGTGACTGAATCCCGCAAAAATGAGCGACACGAAGGGGCCCGCAGCACGCAAGAGGAGGACTACCTTCTCCGGCGGTGGAGGAGCTGCCAGCGTGAAACAAGCCAACGGCACCAAGGTGCATGATGCCGGGGGGAAACCTCCACAGAGTCCCGCTGGAGTCAAAGCAGCGGCGCCGGAGGTTTCCAAGAAGCACGCCAGTCACAATGGGAATGTGGGCAGAGAAGAGACGGGGAAAAAGCAGCAGCAGTCCCGTAACAGTCCGAGGAAGCAAAGCAGTGCGGTGGAAGATATCAACGACAGACTCAGGTAATCGTCGGTCTTTTACAAAAACACGGTCACGGTCCTACGGTAGGCGACGAAGTAAAACAATAATGTTTAGATCCGTTTTAATTCAATCTGTAAACATGCTGTACATCATATTAGGTGCAAGTATGCACCTCTGCCTCCTTGGGGATTTGTGGTATTAAGCTAATTTGGGATACATCTCTGGGTGTTTGCAGCCGCCCAATTAATGATTGTTTCGTTTATAATAAATAAATGGGGCCAATAGTTTCCAACAGAGACCAATCAGACTAATGTTCCCACTCATCCTAGAAGTCTGTAGACTGATATTAACCTTCCCAACTCCTCTCCTCTCTTTATTTCTTGTATTTAACATTGCGTACATTTTTATCAGAATATATTGTTTTTATAAACGAAAATCCTGACGTCGTCATTTTTTTGTAATTTTCTGTAATTGCAGCAATTACAGCTCCAGGTTTTACGGGTTATGTTTCTACCTGCTTCTCACATCGAGGAACTGACATTTTTGCCCACTTTTCTTCACTAAACAGCTGAATCAGATTGAATGATGAGCACCTTGGAAGTACAATTAAATTTGGTCTGACCACCACTTCTCAGCTGGACTTAGGCCTAGACACTGATTGGGCCATTCTAACATGCAAATGTAATTTGATCTAAGCCACTCTATTGCTGCTCTGGCTGCAGGATGAGGGTTGTTGTCTTTCTGGGCTCAGGGATATCAAGAAAATGTGTTATTCTGATAGTACTACTGAATATTGTGATGAAATCCCTGTTGAAATGCCCCCATTTCTCTCGGTTTAACACCTCAACCCCTAGCTGGAATCTGATCACCTGCCCAGGGTTGCTCATGTTTAGCTTGACTCTGCTCTGTCCATGTTAACGTAAAGCATCCTCACAGTGTGATGCTTCCACCATGCTTGACAGTTGAAGTGATGTATTTAAAGTAATCTGTAGAGTTGCCTTTCCTCTGCACAGAGCAACTTCTTCCAGATGATTACTGTCTACTTATGGCTTTTCTTCGTTAAAAATGGCTTTCCTTTTGCCACTCATATTTGAGTAAATGTGGCCAAACACTTTTGAGATGCTTAGTTGCAAAAAAAATTAAAACCCATGTGTCACAGCTACTAGTTCACTAAATTAAATGTCTTTTTCTGGGTACATCACACAGCAGAGAAAGTATGTGCTTTAGTAATTTTTAATCCAACATAAATTATGAAAATGTATCAAAGCACTAATATTGATTTACTGTCGTGATAAGTTTGCCACTTATCTTAGAGATGCATCTGAATCTGTAAAATTGATTTTAAGACATGTTTGGACAAGAAATAACCTCAAGATGGCTAAATAACAACTATGCGATTATTTTTTTTATTTTTGTCAGACATGCCAGACTCCTTAAAAAGTCATTTTTATGCTGAATATGTATCTACAAAGTGTAAAGAATTGAGCCTGACTAATAATGTGGTGTCATACTAAGTGATGTGAATTCTAGTAACACAGGAAACCTTGAAACTAGGTCATTGTCTTACTTGCTATGAGGTTTTAGTGTGAGGGAGAGAGTCATCCTGTTTCATATGTTTTAATCTTGCTTTCAACCTTTTCACCTTTTCAGTGTGTGAAAGGTTTGCACACTGAAAAGGTGTGAAAAACAGCTCAGTGAGTTCTGTTACTGACTCATTTCCTTTCAGATGTCTAGTCCTTTCGTCACACCTTTTTTTTGTTCTTTCTCATGTATAATTGTGGGGGGAAAAAAATCTGACTGATGAAAAGCCTAAGTTTACTCAATTTTTTCATGATCACACCCTTTGACTTACATTTTCACAACTCTTTGACTGCCTGTTGCAGTGGTTGGAACCCATATTGGATTGCGGGATGTTACTCATTCAGGGAAAATGATTTCCTAATCAGGCGAGTACAACATGACTGAGTTACCAAAAGGATAGCAGAGCAGAATCTGTGTTTTTGAAGAAGAAAGAAGAAGTTCAAAATCATCAATATGGTCTACCTGAGTAAATATTGCATAAAATAAAACGGGGGAATAGTTCTCAACAAGAGTATTTGAATAAATACAGAGAATGTGTAGAAGAATATGTTGGATACAAAACAATGATTTCAATGTTAATTACATTGAGTCACAAAGGCTACATTCACACTGCAGCCTAAAGTGAACCAGTTCTATTTTTTGTCAAATCTGATATTTTTTTTCTTTTCTTTCTTACTTTCTTTTTTCTTTTTTTTTGGCTGTGGAAACCCATTTCCGCCATGAAAGAAAAAATAGAAGACCAACAGGAAGTCATAATTTCGACTTTGTAAGTCATAATTTCGACTTTCAAAGCCAAAATTTCGACTTTGAAAGTCGAAATTATGATTTCCTGTTGGTCTTTTATTTTTTCTTTCATGGCAGAAATGGGTTTCCATAGTTCACACTTCCAGATATATTAGACTTGAATGTGTTCCCCTGTGTGAACTGCAAATGACCTGAAAGTGTCCAACATTTTGCCAACCACCATAAAAGCAGTGCTCAGTGTTTGCGAAAGTAGCTTACGATTTTAAAGTTGTTGTCCAATCAGAGCAGCACATTAACAACTTGATCCTCATTACACTCCGCCATGATTGATGTATTTCTTCCTGCTTTCGCGTGTCAGGACACAGAATAGAGACGTTTGTCGGGTGTCGGTGACGTTCATTTCGGACAATTGCGACTTGGAAGTTAGATCACATTTGAATCCGATACGTATCGAATATCAAAGGCTGCATTCACACTCCAGGCTGAAGTGGCCCAATTACGATTTTTTTTGACGTAATGCAACCTGCATCTGATCTTTTCATGACAGTCTAAACAGCACAAGTCGGATTCTTTTCGAATGCGATCCATATCCGATACGTATCCGATTCAAGTGCGACCCGGTCGTATTCATCTGAACTGAACGTCACTATTCTGTGTCTTGATAAGCGCAAGCGTGAAAAAAAAACAACCATGACGAACTATAATGGGGATTAAGTTGTTAATGTGCTGCTCCGGTCGGACAACAACTTCAAATGTGTAAGCTAAGCTCCACCGTTAGCCTCCATATTTACTTCCACAA
>NW_015112665.1:154498-187659 GCF_001443285.1 Poecilia latipinna | reverse complement strand
TTTTGACGTAATGCGACCTGTATCCGATCTTTTCACGGCAGTGTGAACAGCACAGGTCGGATTCTTTTTCGAATGTGACCCATATCCGATACGTATCCGATTCAAATGCGACCTAACGTTCAGGTCGCCTTCATCCGAACTGAATGTCACTGATTCTCAACAAATCTCACTATTCTGCGCCCTGATTTGAGCAAGCGGGAAGACAAAACCATGACGGATTATATGAGGATTAAGTTGTTGATATGCTGCTCCGGCCGGACAACAACTTTAAATATGTAAGCTAAGCTCCACCGTTAGCCTCCATATTTACTTTCGCAAACACTGAGCACTTCTTCTTTTTATGGCAGTTGGCAGAACGCTGACGCTATAGCGCCATCTACGGGGCATGCGGGACATTTTCAGGTCGTTTGCCTGTTCACTGCAGAACGCATGCAGATTGCATTTATTTGGCAGTGTGAACGGCCACGGCAAAAAACGATTTAACAAAAAAAAAAATCGGAATTGGGTCATTTCAGGCTGCAGGGTGAACGCAGTCAAATTCTGGTGTGTTTCTATTAATGACAATGTTACCTTTTCTATTTACTTATTGTTGATGAGTTCAGGAAGCCTTGACAGATAATGTAATCACTGGGTATTTAATCATTAAACCAAACATTTACTCAAAATACTTGAAGTTTTATTTCCATTTTGTTTTGCAGCTGCCATGTCCTACAGGAATCTCTCCTAAGCTCAGCCAGCGGCTACAGCAACTACAGAGGAATCCTAAACTGGTGTGTTGTCATGCTGGTGAGTAAAACTGTGTGGGCATTGAAAGATGTTTCTTTCAATGCCCACCACATGTGGTGTCTTTGCACCACATGTGGCAATTACAGATGCTGTTTCAAGCAGGCTTATAAACACTCTGGCGATATTAAGACGAAACAGTGTGTCCAATGAAAAATGCAAGCTGCATTTAGTGACAAACAGTGACTGAGAAAATGTGCTGCTCTGACCAATTTTCACTACATACCAGACAGCATTAAGATGAATTATAAGGAGTTAATGTCATTTCGATGGCATGTTTGATTGCTTTATTAATGTCAAAGTTTAGTATTTTATCACTTCAAAATATTGCACTTGCGTTTGATGCCATTCCGGACAAATTGGCGAGTGCCAGTGTTCAGATGTCATAATTTCACATTTCCTCAACAGAAAATGTATTGAGGTGCTGCTGCTGTTACGGTTTATTATATTATTACACAGATTTTTGTGTGCGTTTTTAACTGAACTGCTCACCTACAGTAACGTATAATAAAAATCAGTAATAGAAGTGGTGTACTTTATAAATCAATGGCTAAAAGTCTTATTTATATAGCTAAATATTGAAAACCTGAGCCATGCAGAGAGGGAGAGTAAATAATTGCTAATTTTGTCATTAATTGGGGATTACCTTTTTATTTGTTTAATGCTCCTAAATCTTTGGCTCAAAAGTATCGCCCAGAGAGGATCACAAGCTGCTTCTAGGAAATTGTTTCCAAAGTTTTTCTAAAAACCAACCCTAATTTGCACTCTGACTAAAATAATCCTATTTTGAATGTTTATATCTCTATGACAACCATGTTTTATGCTGTTTGCTGTCACCACCTGGCTTTGCTTACGCTTTTTAGAGAGAGTCTTTGTTCAGAGGGTTACAAGCCAAACTACAGAGGGTTTAACTTGTATGTCTTGAATGTTATTTGTTGGCTAATTTGCTTTTTACTGCCATTGGCTATATTCCAAGGAAGTCGTCTGCAGAGGTGCAAGTTTCCACAGAGGAAATATTGGATGTTGTGCATGTTTATCCTTGAGTATAAACATATCAGAATACCAGAAATTCGTGCTTGCCATTCTGTTGTATTTCTCTGTGATTGCTGGGGAATAATGGAGAATCATTGTGAGAACGCATAGGTTTTATTTATGAATTGGGATTAAGCCCTGATGAGATGAAAGAAGAGATCAACAGGAAAACCAGGTCAGACCAAAATAAAACTTCCCTTTTTCCCCTAACCAGACAAAATCTTTGATAATTCAGCCTTTAGAAGCCGAATTGTTTCTCCAAATCATATTTGTATGTCAGTAGGATAAAGTTCATTCAACTCTAGTATCTCCTTCTATTTTTATCCTACCTGCCACTAAAACCTGTTTTGTCTCATCATCTAAAGGCACTGAAATATACTTTCTCTCATCAAAATGTGTTGCATTTCTGGTGCAGTTGGATTCATATGGGGTGGGAAAAAAGTTTGTCACAAGTATTGCAAACATTATGCATAGCAACTCATTTAATCAAATTATAAACTTGTGCAATTGATTGGACTGTTTTGCACTTTTTATTAAAATAAATTTCATATTAAATTTGTGCACTGTGGCATTGACTTCTTATAGTAATGTTAAACAAATCTGTCTCACTAAAGTATTTAAAAAGTGTAATTCAAAGTAATATGCTTCAAGTATTTCTATTTGTTAATTTTGAGGATTTTAGCTAACAGCTAATTAATGAAAAAAAAAAAGCTTCCCCTTGATTTCACTCGTGTTGTAAAAGTGTCAGTAATCCTGCTGTTCACTTACTTCAGTCGACCTCCCCTCACTCTCTAACCTCTCTGTGCTTTTGGAGAGTGATGGACACACTGGTACAGCTGGACTGTTGCGAGAACCCGTTTTGCAATTATTTTGCTTCACAAAGGCCAATAGTCCCTTCATTCACGATGAACCTCGTTTATCTCAAAGCTTACTAAGGCAAAGGTTAGCAGTACGGACAAAGGACATTATTGAATTCAAACCATAGAATATCCTCTTTAACATGATTATGTCATGCCTCTGATCATGCATTCACTCAGAAACTCTTATAGAAACCGTGACAGATCTAAAAATGGTGTGCATGAGTCTTACACACTGTGTACTTCTGCAGTCCGTTTTATATCCTACAAGGTGAAGCTGAACCTTGAACTTAAATGCTTAACGACACCATAAAGTGATTTTAGCTAGCAGAGGGAGCAGCTGCAGGGATTTGTTGCCACGTTTAGGTGTGAAACAAATGTGATTGATTTTGACAGATGTCACTCAGCCTGTAATCTCTTCCTCTTTGTGTGTTTTATGGGTAGGTACCGTTTGGTCTTGTTAAGCTACTTTTCTGTTCTTGCTTAGAACAATACCTGACTCTGTATACAGTGAAAGAAAAACGGGTCAGTCTGCAGGCAGATCTGACCAGAGTTAATAGATTCGAAAACAACGATCAGGAGATTTAAAGCTGAGCATTTTTTAAATCGTCTTTGCAAAGTTCAGGCTCGATGAATTACCAGAAGAAATTATTCCTTTTCTTTGAATCAAATTGCTTCTTATCTTTTGCTTTTCTATTTTTCCTTGTAGGTGCTCAGTAATGCACGACTCTTCTTGGAGAACATCATCAAGTGAGTGTGCACAAACACAGAAGCCACATATGTATAGATATATGTACGCAAACATGTTTGGACTTCCATTTACTCCCAGGGTCCAGCAAATGTCACTGCAACAATTGTAATAAAATAAATTCAACTTACAGAAATTTCAAACTAATCTGAATCACTATAACATTTTAATTAGTACTGTAATCCATGACTTCCTGTTTCCCTGAAATATAAACTTGCAGTACTACAGAGACTAACAACTCTTAGTCCTGTGGCTGGGTGCTGGGGCGGCCGTTCGTCCAGTCTCTCTGTTGATTTAACCACATGGCTGTAAAACGATCTTGTTTTCTTCCTCCAGGTACGGCATCCTAGTAGATCCAATCCAAGTCGTGTCTCTTTTCTTAAAGGACCCCTACAGCTGGCCAGCAGCCTGCCTGATCATTGGTATGAAGCCTCCGTTTTATTGATATAATGGAAATTAAAATTACTACACTTTAGTATTTACAGATGATACAAAGAAGTTTTTTTTTTAGTTACATTTGTGTTTCAGCTCTCATCTGGCATCACAGTGTATCTTTGGAGCTCATGATATGAGACGCAAACGAAATGCAAAATACGGATCAAATTTTATTTAAAGCACAAAGATTTGATTAATTTAGTCTGACCTGAAACCTAAAATGTGTTATTTATAGTAGCTAAATGACACTTGCAGACACTTTACAAAACAAATTTGTACATTTTATATCCTGAAACGTCTAATCCAATCACTCCAGTCATTTAGAGATCTTCGAATTCAGTTTATCAGACTGAGATCTGTAGCTGTTTCTCACTGCTAGTTGTTTTTGTGAGATGTTGATTATTGTAAACGTAGCTGAAGGAAAAGCTTTACTTGTACGTTTCATGCTATAATCAGTGTGTTTTGGTAAGTCTTGGTATTCATGTATTGTTGCAGCTCATGAAACTGTTCCTCTTATTTGTTTTAGCGTCCAACCTGTTCATCCTGACAGCCTTGTACGTAGAGAGGCGTCTGGCAGTGGTAGGTCCATATAATGATCTACATGGGCTCTTTTTCATTTAACACACATTTTCATTTAACTCCTTAAACTCGTTTATTGTTCCCAGACATCGTAAACGGGATTGAATTATCCTTTTATGGCATTTCACGATGTGCTTTATTAGCCCAGCAGTGCTCATATTTATGACTGCTCTGACCTGCATAACTTCATTCTCACAGCTGATAACTCTTTAATTGTTACTATGGCAAAAGTGAAAAAAATGATGCATATTCTCTGTAATGTTTGCCAGGGTATGATCTCTGAAACTACCGGAAGGATTCTTCACATTTTCAACCTCACGTTCATGTTGACCTTCTCCTCTGCCACGGTCCTCTCTGTGACCTCCATGACCCCAGGTGTGTTTAAATGCACAATAAGACACCAACTCTAACCTTTAATCTTTGGTACTAATGTTTAGCATGCGTGTCATTTTACTTTAAAATCATAGAAGTTATCTTATTTTTCATTTTGACCATGAATATGGCCAAATAGATCTTTTTTGTTTTAGTGTATATACTTTAATTTTTTTACTCCTCGTATTAATGGTCGTGTCCTTGTCTGTCAGTGGGTGGTGTTTTTTCTCTAGGAATCTACACTGTGCTGTTTCTCAAGCTTTACTCTTATCAGGACGCCAACAGGTGGTGCAGAGAGATCAGACAAGCCAAAGCCAAAAGCCTAACGCGATCATATTCATGTAAGTGTATCTGCATTCACTGACGAGTAAATAAGCCATCCTGACTGGAGAAGTAAGCCAAGAGAGGCGTTTGTCTATTTAGCAGAGTTTAATTTTGTTAAAGAGCTTTCTTACGTAATGGTGGTGCAGGAAAGAGAGCATGGAGTAAATAAAAGAAGCAAAATATTACCTCTCCATAACCTTTGGTTGTTTGGACTCTGTAAATTTACTTTAGACCGATGAGAGTAATAATCCCTAAATTCAGTCCGTTTTCTCTCCTTCTGTTTGTAGGTCCTGATGTTCAGCAGTCAAACGGCTCAGCAGTTCACTCTCTGGTCTCCTACCCAGGAAACCTCACACACAGAGGTACGTTTTAATGCAGGCAAAGCAGAAACATTTACATGAAACATGAAACATCTGGCATGTATTTGAAGCTTGTTGCCCAAAGATGATGAACAGTTTTATTAAATTGTTCCAGTTTAACATTAATAAGTCTTTTTACATTGACTCCAAAATCAGATGCAGATAGTAATGGTACAAATCAGTTTACTACATCGCATCAGTTGTAGATGGAGCAAATATTTAATCTGGTTAATATTTGACATGTAGATATTTAGTGTTCCAGAACACGACAATCCTCAGAGTTTAAGTAGAAATCAAGTGAACTTGTTCTTTTGTTTCTTTAGTGTTGGATAACCGGTTGACCTGACTTGTTTATTTGTCTTCAGACATGTACTACTTTGTTTTTGCCCCAACTCTGTGCTACCAGCTCAACTTCCCTCGATCTCCACGGATACGTAAACGGTTCCTGATAAGGCGGCTTTTCGAAATGGTGAGAAGACGTTTGTAACATTATGAATCACAGCAGGTGTAGCTGTGTGAAGCTTTCGTTTCATTCATGACTTCTCATCTTTTCCAGCTTTTTCTTATGCAGTTGTTGGTGGGATTGATACAGCAGGTATGATTGAATTTTATATTAGTCACAGCATAAAAATAACACAAATTCACAAACTAACATGACAGGTCTAATGTGATTATACAACCTTCTAATATGCAAAATAAAAAACAGAAGCAACATTTTTATCACAGACCTATATTTTTGTTTGCTTTTGTGGTTGACCTGTTCTGTCCAGGTTCAAATTGTTCTTAATTTTGAGTCAGCGTTGCAGTTTGAACCGGAGTTTTACTTTCAGTCTGAATAAACCACTTACTATGACTTTTTACTTCAATTTCATCAGTAGAAATACTCACTTTTCCTCATACAAAGAGGCAGTTCTGACCATTTTCTATCATACTTATTGATTTACCGACTGAAATTAAACAAAATTAATTAAAATACGTCTCTTTCAGTGGATGGTTCCCACAATTCAAAATTCTATGAAACCTTTCCGGGTATGTACACTGTTCGTCTACTGACACAATTATTATTATTATTTAACAGTTTTTGGAATATTAACCATATAAGATGGTTGTTATCTCTTGTATACAGGATATAAAAAGTTTAATCCCTGATATTAAGAGTTAATATTTTCTTCCTTGCTTGTTGCAGGAAATGGATTTTTCTCGGATGGTGGAGCGATTGCTCAAGTTAGCAGTGAGTGTCAGCGCAGAACCTTAAAATTTGCAGACTAATGAATAAATAACAAAATATAGTATTTAAGCTAAGAATATCTTTTAATGCAGGACAACATCCCTGCTTGATATTCTCTGTTATTAGGATGTGTTGATGTGATCTAACCAACCCAAACTTCTTCCTGCTCTCCTCTCTCAGGTCCCCAACCATCTAATATGGTTGATATTCTTTTACTGGTTTTTCCATTCCTCTATGAATGTTGTGGCAGAACTGCTGCAGTTTGGAGACAGGGAGTTCTACAGGGACTGGTGGTGAGTTGAGTTTATGTTCAAGTTTGAGCTGAAAGTGCAAATTTAAACACTTGATTTTGCCAACGTATAAAATGTGCAAACACATCGGCACCAATCGGACTTTTACTTTGCTAACCCAGATCTCTGTTTCTCTTTGAGCTCTTATAATTATTAAAACCTGGTGTTTGAAACTGGCTTGCAAAGTATGAGCTTGATGTAGATGCATAGTAGAAAAATAAAATGCCTCTAAATTTTCTAAAAGAAGAAAAATAATATAATCGTTATAAAATCTCTGAACTCTGTTGAATTTAGGAAATGTTCAACTTTCCTTTCTGATTAAAATGAATTAATTTCAGATTTTATTTGTTGTTGTTGTAGTTGTCAATCACAAAAACATTTTTAGAAAACATTATATGGTGTTTGATTCACGTCTAATGGTTTTATAAATCATGACTTTTCCTTTCTGTCCCATTTCAGGAACTCGGAGACCGTCACATATTTCTGGGCTAACTGGAATATCCCGGTTCACAAATGGTGCCTGAGGTGAGGTCAAAACTCCTGGGTATTAAGTTAACGCCGTGTGTAAGTGTGTCATTATTTGGCTAAATTAAATTGTGTGTTTGTGCCTGTTTTACAGACATTTCTACAAGCCGATGCTAAAAAGAGGGACCAACAAGTTTCTGGCTCAAACTGCTGTCTTCTTAGTTTCTGCGTTCTTCCATGAGGTAAGGGACAATTTTTCTCTCCTTGGATATTTTTATGTAAATGTTATTTTTATCCCTTCAGTTCTGCTAATGAAAAGCTTTTTCTCAGACAGAAACAAAAAAGTCTGACTGAAATTAGGAAAATTACTTCAAAATGACTGGCTGGAAAGTTTCTGTTATGTTGAATGTTACAGAACATTTCTTAGCATTAAGATCCCATAACATTTTAACATGTTGGCAAAATAATAAATGGATGTAGACTAATTCATTCCACGTCGACGCCTTAAAGGAGAGTGTGTCGTTTCTAAAGCCCATTTAATCTGGATTCTCTCTCCTCAGTACCTGGTTAGCATTCCTCTGAAGATGTTCAGACTTTGGGCCTTTATGGGAATGATGGCTCAGGTAAAACACTCAGAATCATTTATTTCTGTTTGTTTGTTTTCATATCTCTCTGGTTTCCACTTATTCCCACTTTTCCTCCCCGCAGGTTCCTCTGGCTTGGTTTGTGGGTCGCTACCTGAACGGAAACTACGGCAACGCGGCCGTCTGGCTCTCGCTCATCATTGGGCAGCCCATTGCAGTGCTGATGTATTTCCATGACTACTATGTTATTCATCATGGAAGCACTAAATAGCCCAGGGAGGTGGGGGTGGGGGGAAAACTGAGATGAGCCGAAAGGAAACTGTAAAGCAAGTGACTCTCCTGCTTTAATTTTTGCACTTTGAGGGGACAGGACCACAACATGTCGGGGGAACAACGAAGGACATTTATACGACAGGAAAGTGTTAAACTTTCACCTTTTGTCAACCTCCAATCAAACTAAACCTCACGAAGCAGCGCCACCATCTGTTCATTTCATCTTTTGTGATTTGATCTTGGACTCAAACTGAATCAGCTCTGTGATGAATGTCAAAGGAAGGAATTCCCCGTTTCTTTGTTTTTGTTTGTTTGAAGCCAGATATTTGCTTCCAATTCTGTAAGCGCCACCAAAGATGCACTTAGCGAACCTCTGAGTTGAAATCCATATTTTCTAGACTTGAGCATTTTGAAAGGACGGCGCTCCGCTTTGAAAACTTATTACACTCGCCAGGTGCAATAAATGTGAACCACTGCCAGGCAAACGCATCCAGAAGTGAATCTTGCCTCTTTTAAATGAGATTTGCTTCTGTGTAAGTGGCTAAGAAGCTTAAAACTTCAGGTGTCCCGGTTTTGACGTTGACCACAATTTACCTTTAATTCCAATAATGTTCATCCTATTTGTGCAATACAGTATTATATATTATTGTTGTTGTTAAAATTATCTTTATAATAATAATTTATAAGGACCAGGCATCCCTTCCCAGAAGAACTGAATGGACCAAGGACAATAATGTGGAGTAACTTAACCAATCATGACTCTGCTTTATGATTCCTCTGTGGTCTGCACATCATTTTACCTGTCAAATGATTTCATGCTTTAAAAAAATGTTCTGTTATATTTTGCTGCAGTGACATTTTTTTTCTTGTTCCTATAATTTAAACCAATGATATTTTTGCACTTTATTGAGATGCATGCTATTGGGGGGGGGAAAAGCAATAGATTTCTATGAATGTACCGTCTTAAGTTATATAATTCTTTAGAAAAGTTTAGATTAAGTTATATTCTGACATGTTGAAGTTTCCTAGTATTATGATAAAAGCAGAAGAGTTCTTACAGTATTTGATCTAATTGCAAATATTTTGCAGCAAATTAAAATATAATTTTACATTTCTTTCCCACCTAGTTTCAGAAAAAAAAACCTGCTAGATTTCTCTATCAGAAACAAGTGCCTGCTGTAAGTAAATATTTAAATTATAAGTTATGCCAAAACTTTCAGGAGCTGTAATTTAAATAGTGTTTTGTAATTTATTTGGGGAAAATAAGATTTGAATTTAATTGCAATGCAATAATCCTGTTTTCGGAGTATTTCAGAACACAGTGGGAATATTGAGAATAACATCCTGGCTCACTTTGATCCACTTGTGCCAAATCTGACTAAATGTTGGCAGCAAAGTAAAATCTAAAAGAAAAGAAAAATCTTTCCAGAGGTACAGATGGGAAAGTTTGCGGTCGTTTGGTTTGACTGAAACACACCAGAGGTAATTTTAGTTCAGGAGTTTTGACTGAATTATTGGATACAACATGTAAAATGAATGAATTTCTTAACAGATTTGTTTGTACCGTGTTAAGAAGTCTAGGTAAAACGACTGTTTTGTAAATTGTTTTCTTATCTTTCAGTTGAAAAATCTTTCTGCTGATTAAAGATATCTGCTCTCAAGTTTTTGTTTTTAGTATTTTAAATGCAAACTGGATTTCCAGCATTTAAACTAATACAAGTACTGATTAAACACTCCCAATTACACTAAAGACGGGGAAAAAACAATCTGCCAAATATCACAAAATATTTAAAAGTGGCAGTTTAAATAAAAGTGGAAATAATTACTTGAAGGTGGAATTTATTATACAATCCCAACTTTTATATTTTTTTCAATTTTATAGTTGCTCAAACATTAAGGACGAAGTAATGCACGTTTATTTAAATATTTGAATTAACAGTATTTTATATAATTTATACATTTAAATTTGCTAAACTGTTGTGCGTTGGTGAAATACTTGAATAAATGACATCAATTTCAACATTAAATGGTTTAAATTTTAATTCCCACATGCAATATATAAATAATTTATAGATGCATGCATTTGTGTTGAGATTTTTTAAAATTATTTAAAGCATAACACCATATTTATCACTTGTTTAGAAAGTAAATGAATAATTAAATGGTATATTTGCAATAAATTTGGAAATAATGTATTTAGGAATTGAATAAATGTATGACCAACCATTATACACACATTATTGAAATGTTAAAAACCTCATAAATATTGATTTTTCAGTAGTCGCACACAACAAAACTTTTAGATCAATTGAGCCATTTCCCTCCCAACATTATCTAGTTGTGGCTCAAAATGCACCTGAATCAGCTTTTTAAGCGTTATTACTGTTGTGCTAATCATTACCTAAAAGGAAAAATACACAGAAAGACAAATGGCTCCATAAAAAGCTTTTATTACAGACAGCATCACAACAGAGCACTAGGCACACGACATGTTCCCAAATACATCTAGACGAAATAAATCTCCCCTCCAACAGCTGGGCCACTGCAGCTGGCTTTATTGCTGAAAGAGGACAAAAAGTGTTTTAAAAGAACATCCAGACAAGGAAAAACTCCTTCAAACGTTATTTAAACGAATGAAAAATGAATTTGACTAATCAGTCCTCCAGAGGCGTGCGCTCACCTTGGCCTTCTGGTTCTGGACAGGCAGATAGAGCTTGAACTCTGCAGGGAGCTCGTCCTCAGAGTAGAGTCTGTCTGAAAAATAAACCCTCCTGATACGACAGTTTGCATGAATCTGAGAAGAGAAGGAGTTGAACGTCAGCGAGAGCAAGAAAAGCACCGACGAAGCGTGTTCAGTGCCGGCAGACGGCGGCGTGCTCGCCTGTACGCGTAGCGTCTCTGTGTAGTTGGTCCCGTATGCTCTCCTGGTGAAGTCCGACAGGTTGAACTGAATCTGGTTCCAGCCGTCGTCCAGCCTCATCGGCATGGTGCAGATGAACGGCTTCACCCGCGTTGTGCTCTGGTAGTTGCTCGCCCGAAACCGCCGCCGGACGTTTTTATCGTCCAGCACCTGAGAGGATGTGGAAAAAAAAAACAAAAAACGTGAATCTCAGCCGCTGACGGATGTCGGCAGCACATGGAGGACCTCTGAATCTGTACCTGGACTTCAAACGTGAAGTATTTCCTTAAGTTCTTGATAATCATCACCAAAAAGGGAAGCTTGATCCCGAGAGTCTTCTTGGGATCAGCAGGACACGTTATGTAGGTGGTGCTGCATAGAGATTAGCAAGGATATTAAAACAAACACACGTCACTTCTGCTATATTTTAGATTTTTCAACCTTTTCAGCACAATGTTGACATTAAGAAAATCAACCACGGAGGTAAACACTGACACCCAGGGGTAGTTCAGAAACTCCATTTAAAGTTTGGACTGTGGGAACAGATCCTCATAGACACAGACAGTTTGGTTTAAGAACACTAAACTCTAAAAGCACTGGAAAACCACTTAAACATAAACTCACCTGACGTTTGTTCCCTCAATCTCCAGCACGTTTGAATGGATGTCATTGTCAGCGACTCTTTTGATGTGACCGTTTCTCACCTGACGACACAAAGAAGCAGGTTGAACTCTTGCTTTCTGCGGACCGTTTCATCGATGAATCATTTTTTGGTGTAATTCTGGAGCCTACTGAAGCTTTGTGAAGTGCGAAACAAAAGTTTAAATTGAACTTATTTTAATAATCAGTAAAATGTTATACTGTAATTATTAAAAAAAATAAAATAAATGAAAGCTGGTGGAGATACTGACAAGTAAACCTATTATTTAGTTTGGAATCAAAATTACTTCATTAATGTTCAGATCATTTTGAAACAACCACCTATTTTCAGAGTTGCTACTGAAGGATTTCAAGCAGCAAAAACAGAAAAAGTCAGGGAAAAAGAAAGTACATCCTCTTTCAATCCTGGGGTTTTATAAACAGTGATGTACTTAGACGTAGGGCTAGATTGGCTCTTATTATCTACAGGCTAAACTTGAAAAACTTATATTTCCTCTATTCTACTCGAGGCCCACCATAGCTTTTCTTGTGGCCCTCTAGACTCCAAATTATATCAATAAGTCCTTTCAGTTTTTCACACAAAATCAACAACTCTCCACTTTTATTTTCTGATTTTACTGCAGATTTGCTGAAAATTGGACACAAACATTGAGCTTAAGTGACTGCTGCCTCAGCCTTACTTGATGTCAAGTTATGGTCCATGACTGATACGGCGATTAATAAAAAGTCACATTCAATGTCATAAATTGTAAACATTACTGCAAATATTTCCAAACTATTACAACAAAAACTTAAAATTTGATTGCAAAAAAACACCAAAAGAATCACAAAATCCTGGAGGAACAGCTATTTATTTATATTTTAACAGTTTAATTTGTTTTGTCAACATATTCTGGCACAATCTGTATTATCTGATCTTTACCAGGTTCTAAAATTACTTACATCTATCACAATATGTACAAAACCCTATAAAAACTCCACACAGACATCATTTATTAAATACAGCATGAATGAAGCAAAACATAAACGCCCCTGATTGAGAAACTAAAGTGTTTTTGTCTATGACCGTCTCCATAGCAACGCATCGCAATCCAGCTGAATATCGTTGCTGTTTTGTTTTGTTTTTGTATGGTTTTTACATAAAGGAGGGTAGATTTTTAAGATTTTTTAGGTCAAATCATTATATATCGTATATCTTTCTACTTAAAAAATAGCAGCCTTAAACTGAAGGAGGGCCTAGTTTCGTATTAAAAGCACAGACGCATAAATCAGATAAACAAATGTCCAAGTTTTGGATTCAGATTTTTATCAAACGTCCCCAATCATTACTATTTTAATGATTTTAATGCCTGGTTAGAGTTCAGGAATAACTAATGTAACCAAGCTATTAAAAAAACTTCAGCACCAAAACGGTCGATGTTTAAAGGTTTTTAAATTATTAAGTTAGGACAAAAGAACTATCTAAACCAAATTGACAGCTTAATAAAAGTAGCACATGATACCAGGAAGCTTTAGCACTACTTAGCAGATCATGCTAATTTGAAATAAGCTCTCACCGACAGACAAAATCCAAATTACTACTTACTTTTTTGTCCCATATTTGAAGCGGTTTGCTTCCGATGCTGTATAATACAGATAAAAACCCGCTTTGAAAAGTGTTCTTGAACATTTTCTACGCCGTTAACACACCCGTTTCCAGCGACGAGTTTGTTTACCAGCTTTACTTCCGGTCCCCAATACAATGTGAAATAAGCTGTTCCGCTCTCAGATAAAACAAATATCGGTGTAACGTAAAATTACACTCGTAGTGGTATTGACTCGATAAAATACGCATATCCCAAAAGGGAAATGTAAGACAACAGAGGTCAGCTTTTAACAATTGTTTTGGTGCTGCTAGGGAACATTTCTTTATCGTGTTTAAACGGAGTTTTAAATGTTGACACAGTAACCAAGTCGTCATAGTAACCATAGAAGCGCTGAGTTGCAGTCTGGGTAGAAACGATACGTCAGTGTGTCCGCCATATTGTGAAGGCAAGTTTGTTTTAAAATCAAGGCAGGGGGACATTTCTTTATACCAGAAATAAAGAATTGAAAAGAAAAAGAACATTTTAATAGATAAACAAATGAACATAATTTATGCACATAAATTATTTATGACAGACAGCCATACAATGTATTAACACGCAAAAAAGAGCTTGCGGTGATCTGTATTTGTAGATGTCTGTGTTTAATTTAATTTAAATAAAAACCTGCTTAGTTACTTTCCAAATCAAGGAATCAAAGTTACTTTTTCAAAGTAACTATGCCATCACTGTTTAAAACACAGTTTAAGATTCAAAAACATTTTCATTCTTTTTCTTTTCTCTTCATTGGACAAACTTCCATGATTTATTCCTTCATCCCCACTTCAGTCCTTTTCACGCCACTGTTTCAGATGTTCACAAAATGAATTATAAAGAAGACTGGTATAAGGAGAAACACGGACAGAAAGTCCTGGTGAGGAGAATGTAAACTGAGGGAAATGGGTCAAGAGGAGGAGGATTGGCGTATTTGGCTGCAAAAAGGAGGAAGTCACAGTCTCCATATCCTGTTGCCTCGAGTAAAATAATAAGAAAAAAAGAACGATATGAAGAAGAGGAGAAAGGTGGGAGGAAGCCGATGTTTGAGGACTTTTGTCACCCTGTCGCTGCACTGAATGTATGTTTGAGAAATGATAAACGTTGATCACTATGTGATGTTTGTTTTTTCAAACCTTTCCGAATTTCTTTTGTTCTTTATTATCATTTTAATTTGCAAAATATTAAAACATTGCATCCGTATTTTAATGATAGAAATGTGTATTAATAAAGGAAGTTTTTTTTTGTGTGATTGTTCATATTTTATCACAATCTTTACAAATCCCTTCCTGCTTTAGAATTAAATTAAATAGCATATTGATACATTAATCTGTTAGTTATGGAGATATTGAATCTTTTAACTAATTTATTTATGATGGTGCTAACTTTTTCTGTTTTGCTGTGAATTTTCTGTAAACTCTGTGAGCTGCTGCCAATCTTGGCTTGGATTCTCCTGCAAAAGAAATTTACCTGGTGAAATAAAGGTTAATAATAATTTAATCATCCTCAAAACTCTCCCTCATCCGTCTGCTGCAGTTCTTGGTCTTTATGATGCTGATCGAGCCGTCAACACATTCTAAATTATTTTACTGTGGAGACAAACTGCTGAGTTTAACTTGCAACATTTTGCTTATATTTGGATCTTTTTTTTTTTTTTTTTAAGTAATCAACGGTACTCAGAAGTGGAAGATTTTAGAGCTTCCTGTCTTTTAAACCAGATGTGCTCTATTCATCATATTTTTGCAAAGAGAACAAATCTGTTGTGTTTTTTTAAGTCTGTGAGGATCAGTCGTGTGTTAAACTCAAGGTCTGGGTTGCTTAAATTTAATCCAGCATGTTTTGTTTAAAGCGAGAGTAGTTCAGGTCGCGCTCTTCACTTTGTCAAAAGCGTCTCATTTTTTTTGGAGAGAACAGGAAGGTGGACTTCATCCTCTCTCCAGTGTGAGAGGGCGATGTTTATAAGACAAGGGGTTCTAATGTCTGGTCTGGTTTAAATTGAGTCTCCGTGTTTCAGGGCAATAAAGCAGTTGAAGAAGACTTTATTCATTTAAACAGGTCAGTATAAATCTGCCTCCAACACAGAGGTTTGGAAATGGCAACATTAGAAATTTCCATAACAACCATAAAACATAAAAATGACAAAAAACTCATTTATCTGCCGCTTTTTGCATGCAGAACTAAATTTGTTTATTATTTCATTAAATCGACTGGACCAAAGAAGGATCAGAATATCAGTAGAAAAAAAATATTATTCAATATAAAGTTTTGGGAAAATAATAGAAAATTAAAATAAATCATACAAGCGACTTGAGCATATTAATATCTTTTATCTGTGAAATTGACCAGGACACTGAAGAACATAAATTAACTGATTTTCCATGGTTTCCATGGTACATCAAATAAAATGTTTTATTTCATAGACTGCAAGTTTTCCAAAGGTTAAATTTACTAAAAGCAATGTTTTGTTATAAATATAAGGTTTAAAAGTTTATATAAAGCAGAGAAATCAGAACAATGCACTAAAATATACTTGTTTTTCTTACTTATATTGTAAAATGTATTGTATGTTGTTGATTTTTTCGCTTGTATTCATGAACCTTTTGACACAACAGAAGAAAAAGTTATCTATCTGTTGAAGGCTCTAAGACAAATACTTGATTAATATTGTTAAAAAAAAAAAAAGCCAGGAGTCTTTTTACATGTTGAATTAGTTGGTTTGCAAAATAAATGAGCACATTTGAGAAAAGTTATTTCAAATTGCTACATGTTTGTCATTTCTGTCCTCCTCTCCTCTCAGTTGTTGATCTTTTCGTGCTGATGGAGCTCCTCCTCGCCAACATCAGCTCCTCCAGGAGCACCGAGGCCCCTCAGCTGCTCCTCACCTCGTCCCAAGCTAACTGCAGCACCTGGGATCCACAGTGGGGGGCGCTATGCCTGCACAAGTTAACGCACCTGGACTTGCAGCTGCACCAGGACTTCTACTCCGTCTGGGTCTTTCTGATGGGGAGGTGATAAATGAGGCTTTCATCAGTCATCTATGTTTTTTTTTTTTTTTTTCCAGTCATTTAGAAACATTCAGAAATAAACCGGATGCAGACGTTTAAACCTGCATCCGGTTTATTTCCTCTTTGCTGCAGGTTTGTAACTGTGCGATGCTGGTGGTTGGTGTTGTCCTCAACAGTCTGGCTCTGTTTGTTTTCTGCCGGCGGACCTCCTCTCGGCCTCTGTGGTTTACACCATAAACCTGGCAGTCACTGACCTGCTGGTGGCGCTGTCGCTGCCTGCCCGCAGCGCCCTGTACCACAGTGGTGGCAGCTGCGTGGCCTGCTCCTAGGTCCACACCTTCAGCTACTTTGTCAACATGTACTGCAGCATCCTGTTTCTCACCAGGTTAGGGGTCTTTACTAAAACTGAAAGCTAAATCTTCTCTACAATCAGCTATGGAAGAGTCAAACATTTACCTTTGGGAGTAAATAGGTGGGGGTAAAACTACCGTATTTTCCGGACTATAGAGCGCACCTCAATATAAGCCACACCCACAAAGTTGTTTTTTTTTAAACTGGAAACATACATATATTAGCCACAGAGCTATAAGCCCCTGGTATCTCCGCTGCTCTCGGTTTTCCACAAGAAAATAAATCTGCTATTAGCAGCCCTCCGTCTCCAAAGCCGAACCGTGGTTTCGTTCACGCTGAGTTTACATGTAGCGGCTCTATTTCCCTCCTGTACTGCCAGATCAATAACCCTAAGCTTAAAAGCTGCATCATATGAACGTCTTTCCTAGATGAGGGGGTATGAGTTTGAAAACATTTCTCTGTTCTGCCTGCTGCTAGCATGTGCTTGTTCTAACTGAAAATTAGCGCTTTCTTCTTTGATTTCCAATTTTGACTTCCAATGATTCACTTCCCGCTAAAGCGCCCCCTGGTGGTTGAAGAAAAAATCCACAGAAAAGCCGCACCGGGCTACAAGCCGCATGGTTCAAAGCGTGGGGGAAAAGTAGCGGCTTATAGTCTGAAAAATATGGTAACAAAATGTGATGTTGATCTTCTCAGTATCTGTGTGGACCGATACCTCGCTATTGTCCACGCCGCCAGCACTCTGCATCGATGGAGGACAACCGTAGCAGCCAAGTGCGTCAGCGCCGGCGTCTGGTTCATAGCAGTGGTGGTCACCTACTCTTTCCAGGTGAAGCTTCACACTTCACAGTCAGAGACAATAAAAACAGAGCATCATAGGTCGTCATTTCCCAAGTTGGTGGTTATTTAAGTTGAACACCTGACATATATCATGATGCAGATCTTAATTACAGCTCTGGAACAAATGAAGAGCCCACTGCAGTGAGCCCCAGTGAAAACCTCCTGGTTATTCCACCAAATATTGATTCTGAACTCTTACTGAGTTAAAACATCAGTATTGTTGTTTCTAATTGAATATAAATTTCTTTTCTTTGCATTATGAGGTCTGAAAGTGCTGCATGTTTTTCGGTATTTTGACCATTTCTCATTTTCTGGTAAATAAATAAAAAAAATTTGATTGTAATTTCAGAGACATGTTGTCAGTAGTTTGTAGAATAAAAGAACAATGTTCACTTTACACAAACATAAACCTATAAAGAGTAAAATCAGAGAAGCCGATCACTTTTCAGTGGTCTCTTAATTATTTTCCAGAGCTGCATGTCTCTGTTTAACAGCTCATAAACCAGCTGTAAACTGAAATGTGCTGATCATTGCATCTGTTTATGTGATTACAAAAACCAAAGTTATAGTTTTTCTGGGCTTACTGGGCGATTTTAAGCTTAAAAGTGTAAGAATAAAGAGTCTGAAATGTAACTTTAAAGCAATATCTGAATTCCACAAGTATTTTTATTTTATTTAAATGTTCATACATCACTCCTGATTTGGTAAATCTGTATAATTATTTTGCTGAACATTCAATAACTCTCATATTCCCAGTTAACACTATACTGTTTATTTTTATTTAGCATCGCATAGACATGATAATAAACAGCCAACACAAATAATTTTGCATGTTTTATGCCTCATATGTTCAACTTCAAAGCGAGTATATAATTTAAAAATAGCAGGCGTTATAGATTGGGCCACTTTAGATAAAGGCTAAGAAAGAAACCGTATGCATTGCAGTATCTTCAATTAGCAACTGAAAAGCACAAAATACGAGCTAAACTAAATAAACAAAACCTCTGAAAGTGATCCATCCTTTAGTTTATTATCCCTGCTGCCTCCAGTCCAGTTGTGATGTTTAATTTTAATTACAATAAAACTATGCAGTCTGCTGGGTTTCCTTAGATACAAACTTTTGAAACTACGGCACTGTAGGATCAACTAGAATGCGTTTATAACTGAATTGAAATGATATATTTTTTGGTAAGGTGCCTTGAGATGACATTTGTTGTAAATTGGCGTAATATACATGTAAACAAACTGAATTGAATTGAACAGCATGGCTGGATTTCTCTCTTCTTTTTCCTGCAGACTAGCGCGTTAAACTTCAACTCCTCCTGTGTGAGCCTCCCCACCCACTTCTACCTCACCGTTCTGGAGTTCCTCCTCCCCATGCTGGCCGTGGTGGGGTTCACCGTCCGCGTCGGCCCTGGCGATAGCTCAGAGCGTGGCCACGCTCACCCTGAGCAGCACCGTGACCTCCGCAGCCAACCTGGAGCGGTCGGCGTAGAGAGACGGAGCTTTCCTCGCCAGAACCTGGGGAGGAAGGAAAACCCATCCAGACTCAAAGAGGGAGACCAAGAGGACGTCATAATCACCGTGGTTACACGTTTTTAGGCTCATTCGCCGCTAAATGTTGCTTATTCTAGTATCAGCCATTATTTTAAATAAACACCAAAGTTCCCCAGACGTTCACCACATTAAAACAGTACAAACAGAGCATTTTCATGTGTTTAGAGAGCGTCTACTTAGATCAAAAATCACTTTTAAAACGACGTGGGTTATCTTTAAACATCTTACCTGAGGCTGGAGCAGGAGAAGAAATGTTGAACCCATCTGCGTTTAACTGGCACAAACCCATAAAATAATCCATTTTTGTCAAATCAGTAAAAAAAAAAAAAACACATGGTAACAATCATGAATATATGCCAAATTAAAATTGATGTAAAAACACAAAAAGCATACATTTATGGAAATAAAGTAATAATAACAAATAGTTAATGTTGCTTTTGTTTTCATTTTATTTCACTGCTATCAGAAAAGCTTTTATTGTTTTCAGTTGCTAAACGTTTACTATAATGTGCACTGATCAGCTTTTACTTTGAATTTATTGTGTTGCTTTTTATGAAACGTGCAACAAATAGTAAATAATAAGAATTTCATTTATTTTAATTGGTTAGGCCATTCTGCATTAATTTTAATCAACTAGTGAATGTACAGACAAGGCTGATTTCCATTGTTTTTTTCCTTATCAGATGATACAGGATGAATTACCTAAAAGTAATTAATAATAATAGTAATAATAATAATAGTAATAATAATCTGCCCAGGTTACCTCACCTCTCACCCAGTGATTGCTGAAGCCTGGCACCCATTAGTATCAATACTGGACATATTAACAACAACAGTTTTATACTATGAACAAAGTGTTGACAGTTTAACTTAAACATTTATGTTTAAATTGATTTCCATTTGTTTTCTTGGTCATATTTTAATTAATTCCATTTTCTACACTGTTTTATTACTTAAAAAAAAATTATTAATATATATGTGTCAGGGCTGTAAATCTTTATGTCTCTTTCTCACACACACACACTGACACAGTTAGCATCAGCAGGAGCTACGATCACATGAAGAATCTGGGTCAAACATCCAAAACATGAGCTTCAGGTTCCCTCTCTGGTTTCTCTGCATGGAAGAAGCAGAGTGGACTGCCCACTGTGCTCGGGTTCTCAATCCGCAAAACAAAGTTTGTCTCACTTTTTGTTTTCTTTCTTGAAATTATCACATTATCTCTTCTGAGATAGTTTTTTTTTTGTCCAGAAAGGGATGGAAATTGAAAGCGCAAGTCCTCGTGATGCAGACCAGCAGGTTTCTGAATCAGTAACTCGTCCAACAATTTGTTCAGTTCCTCTTCAATCCATAATTCTGAATTTGTGGAACATCAGATGTAATGATTTTGTCCTTTACGCTTTAAATAATCATCAAAACATGAATTCTCTTAAAGTGGAGTAGATCCAGAATACATTTATTCAATGTGGACATTTATTTATTGGTGGCCTCATCGCCTGCTTTCACCCATATTTGGTTGTCGTTTCACAGGACACACGATGGAAGCAGTGAAAATGAAGTAAATGATTTTTATTACCATTTTATTAAAGCTTCAGAAACCAAAGTAAGAACGTAGATCTTTGTATGCGTGAACTGGTGCGAAGGCTTTGCGGGATTGAAGCGAGACAGTCTGCGTCTGCTGTGGATCTCTGCATGTGATCGTTTTAGTTTTTGTTTTCACAGTTTGCGGACAGAAGCTGGACCAAAACTGGGAAGTAGGTGGAAACTTTTGGCGATCTGTGAAGTTTATAGATAAAAATCTGCTTATATGTCCCAATTTTTAGCTTCATGTGACATCAGTGTTGTTATTCCTTTCCACTTCTCTGTCTTTGCTGTTTTTGGCATTTGTTCAGTTCCTTATTACAGGATAAGGCCTTATCGTGTTTTTAGGACAACAATGATCTAATTTACCTTTTATTAAAAATGTGCAAGCAAATTTTGACCCGTTGTTGTTTCCATTGAGGTTCAATATGTCATACTGTAATTCTTGTGCATTCGTAGTGTATATATAAACTCACTTTGTCATGTTGGCTTTTAATTTAAGTTCCTTTGAGTCTCCTCAGGTCTTTTATACCGAGTTATCTGCATGTAAGCTGTTTTTATTTAGAATTTCCTTCCGTTTTATTAATTATCTTATTTTATTTCTTTATTTCTAACTGGTAAACGTTCTTATTTTTAAAATGTAATATATAAATAAGTTAAATATGCTGTTAGAGGGGACCTTTTCATCATTATATTTGTGAATCCAAGCAGTCGTCATTGGAGAAAAAGTCTTTTGTCCTTTTGAATAAAACGTGAAAAGGACGAGAGAGAAGTCATTGATTGTTTACTTCTTAGTTGATTGTAAAGGTGTTTTCCATACAGTGTCCATTCAGAGTCCTACTTTATGGAGGCTCAAGCATATTTACACAGAGAGAAATATACAGGCTTTATATAGAAAACAGAAATACTAACAAAAATAATCATCTTTTTTTTATAGCAGCAAAAAAGAAGAAACTAAAAAGAGACATATATTTACATCTTTTCAGTGAACAAGGCATAATATATGTATATATTTATTAATTACACGGCATATAACTGCTTTCCCGTTCTTTAAATATCCGTCTTGATTTAATCTCTAGTAAAATCAGAGTATATAGGCATCTTTCTCCTCCACTGTTGACCACACAAAGCACTCGAGGCACAGCCGCACTCTTGAGTTTCGACAGGTTGCACCGACTCGCAGGAACAACAGAAACGGCTTCACAGAGTCTCCACATTCATGCAGCGATCAGAAAAACCAACATAGTGGCCACTGGAAAAGTGCAGAAGCTAAACTCGTGAGTGGCTCGGCCCGAAAAAAGACGAGAGAACACGTACAACAAAAGGAAACCATTTTTTTTTTTTTTTACACCAAAACAGAGACCTGTATTTCAGTATTGCAGTGGACGTTTCCAGAGTTAAGTGTAAACCAGGCGTTTGCAACAACAACAACACAAAACAGAACAAGAACCAAAACAAACACCGAGATGACAGTTTGTAAAGCCTGTCTTCTGCTTTAAATGCGAACACGCACCCCGACACACACTCCAGTTTACCCCTTTAACATCTCCCACGACACCAAATAAAATAGCTTTACTTTTGTCTTCTCAACCCCAAGCGAAGGTGTCGCTTTAGAGACGCTAAAGTTCAAAAAATAAATATCCACAGTTAGTTCTGTCTTCTGCAACGTAACTCCACTGCATTGTGTTGCTGTTTGTTTTTTTTTTTTTAAACTTCTCATGTGCAAGTTCTATGCAATATCAGCACGCTCACCCTGACTTGTCGAACATCCGAAACAAGAACAATTTCAGCTGAAATCGGCTCACATTCATTTTAGTCACAAGATGGAATCAAAGGTTAAGAACTCAATCTCCCAGCAGGCCACTGGCGGGGCCGTGCGGTCTGAACATTCATCTAAAAGGCGAAAAATAAACACTTTTCTAACACTTTCTCGCTACGAAGGGAGCAGAAACACTCAACTTGCACTTCAAGTATTTGCGGCCCAGAGCGTCTTATCAAGAAAACAAAACAAAAAAAACAAAAAACAAAACAGGAGCTTCATGTCGAAGGACAATCCCACGTTTGAGCGTCTCGGCTTTTTGAAAAAAATGACGACAAAAACGCCGTTTGCCGCTTGTGCAAAACCGGGAACAAAAACTTTACATGCTTCTTTAGAGTGCAGACCGAGTGCAGCACATGCCCATCTCGAAAGTGCAATGTTTTCACACATTTCAAGTTAAAAAAGAAAAAGACACCGACATCCAGCAAAAATCTAGGCCCCTGACCAGTTAGGACGACAAAGGAAGAGAGTTTGAGCGATTTGTACAGAGTCACACTTTGGTGTTCTACACGTGCAAGTTGCTGCTGTAGCATGCAAATCTCCACAACCCTGGCGAAGCTGAGTGTCCATGCATTTAATTCAAAATACGGTATTGCCTTTGTGGTTACAGATTCAACTTAAGAAGCGCGTCAGGTTACCTGTCATTGTCCCAACAAGCACAGATGCCTCTCTGCTTGCCGAATTTACAGAACCTTGAGAAAGGATTTATACCAATTGTACTTTTGTTTACAATTTCAGGCCACAAAACACTCCAGCCAGAGTTAAAGGCATTGGTGTTTGAGGTTGTAAAGAGACAAAATGTGGAAAATGTTCAAATACTTTTACAAGGTGTCGTCTGTTATTGTACACTGTGCCTGAAAACACAGAAGAAAACTAATATGGTTTAACTGGTTGAATTATTGCTAGTTTCACTTCTTTATCTGCTTTTCATACCTGCAGCTTCGTAACAAGTGCATATTTTTTGGGGGCATCGCTCATACCACAGCAGGGCTGAGCCCTCTGGGAGGACAGAAACAAGAATCCATTCTTAGTTGAATCCAAATAACCAAAAAGCTTTTTCTCCATCCAAACACTGCTACAACTGCCAATATGCTCAGCCCAAAACCGGACCGGGAAGTCAAAAGTTGAACCTCCAAACCCATAAAAACATCCTTTTTCTTAACCAATCCTCTCCTCTCCCGCTTTCCAGGAGACATTAAAGCAAAGTGCCACAAGAGGAAAGAAAAGACTCTTTCCACTTTTTAAATTTGGCCCATTAACAAAGAACAATAAAAAAAAACTTGATCATAACCCTCACAGATTTATTTTTGCACTTCTCTGGTCTCCATCCTGCTGCTTCCTTCCCTAAACCTGCAAAAAATGATTTTAAATCAACTTTTTTTTCTTGCTGAACCCTGCAGCCCACTGTAAAAACTGACTCAACTCAGTTTGCTGTTGTGCTTACAGCAAAAAAAAAAAATAATAATAATAATACGTTTTTTTTTGTCTCTGCTTACTAAACCTGCAGCATGTAGCTTAGCTGTAATAAATCAAAACCTTCTGACTTATCAGTAGAACAATATTTGGGATTGTAATGCCCTGTAAACTGCATACCTGGCTTTTTCTTTTCTGGAATTATATCAAATAAACTTGTTTTTTTTTTCTTCCTCAGAGCAGATCATATGATATATCATATTTGTCATGCAAGAAACAGACAGACAAAAACTGCTGCAATGTGGACGAGAGCAAAAGCAAAACATCCGCAATCGACTTCAGGGCAGAGAGTGATAAATATTCCCCAGGTACCAGGCTTTGAGCTCAGAGGACCAGAAACGCCTCTTCCAAAAGTCTTCAGAGTCTTAAAGCTACTGTCGCAGAGCGCTGGAAAAGTCCCGCAAAGCTGAGTGCTTTGTTGTTTTGGTGAACGCAGTGGAGACAAATACATCCATCAGCTTCAGCGTAACGAAGCGAAAGTTCGATCAAGTTGACTCCAGGCTGAGGAAGAACAATTTTCAGCATTTTTTTTTGTAATGATTGCAGCATTAAGGACTAATGTTCATCAGCAGTGTTCAGAGCAAAGGTGTCCATCTGACCCCAGATGATGTGTTAGAGTTTGTATTAAAGTTTCCTCTCAGAAACCCCTGAGAGACACAAACAGCCTCGTCCTGGATGACTAGGATACACCTGCGTGTCGATCCAACTTCTGCTGAAGAAGAACTTGGACCGGTTGATGTGACGAGACGCGGGGGCCTTCACAGCAGATTGAATTATTTAGTGTCTCGAAAAGCAAAAACCCAGAGAAGGACCAAGCTAACATTTTAGTCTCATCCAGCGATTCACTTCCGATGGTCAATTGAGTTTATTTTGCAGGCCAATCACAGAGCAGACTCGTTCTCCATGTGACAGGAAGTGGTGGTGGTGGCCGCCTTTCCCTCCTTATTGAGCTTCAGGAAGGTAGGTTTCTCCGTCACCACGGTAACGGGGCCTTCGTTGCTGCTTGGGTTTTCCACCGTTGTCAAGGCCTGTTTCTCTGAAGATTTGGTGGAGTCCACCTCCCTAAAAAAACACAATGACAAACTGTTAGGATTGTGGGAAATTCTAATATTTAGTTCCTGGATTAAAGTTTAATAAAATTTGGTTGCTAGGTAGATTTAGGACATTATTCCATTCTAGCTCTTTCAATTTTCTATCTTTACCCCCAACAGTCTGGGGTCAAGTTTACAATCAAGGTTACAGATTGTTTTCTAATTTTATGTTGAAGATAAATTTCTTGTCCATCATCAACAAGAATGGGATACAAGTCACTTTTTAATGAATGGGTGAACTCTACCTAGGTCTTTGTTGTTCATTTAGCAAATAAATAAAAACAAAATCTCGCCTAACTTATTAATTTAGTTTAAAGTACCGCTCTTCAAGTGGACGTTGTCACCTGACCTGAGAGGGAAAAATGTTTTTCTCACCCATTGTTTGGTGTTGGGTAAATGACCAAGAAGCAGGCGGTGAAGAACCCAAGAAGAGAGCCCCCAGAGGCCACCATGGGAATGACGATCACACTGTCCACAGCTTCCACTACGGCGCCCAGAGCTGAGGCCACAAGGATCTGACTGATGTAAGCCTGCAGAAATCACATTCACATTCATTTTGACGTGTCATTTACAGCATTCTGCATGACTGCAGCATAATTCACACTCAAAAACGTAGAAAAATCCTATCTTAATTAGAGTGTATTTATTGAAAATGGAAAGAAAAGTATATTTAAGCAAAGAACACCAGTGCAACAATTCTTGGTGCACATAAATAAAAGTATCTAGAGTATTTTTAAATGTGTATTTTGCTCTTCTTTTAGATGGATCAATGGGTATAGAAAGTTTTATTGGTTGTCAATAACTTACTGTCTCCGTGGGCAAATATTACAGAGGTCCTTTTAATTCGTTTGTAAATTTTTTTTTTTAATTATTCCATCATCTTTTAAAGGCAATACGGCTTTGTAAAGTTTGGCAACAACTACTGAAACAAGGTTATTTGGTTGTTTAGTTTGAATTAATTGGTATTTTTCAAAGTAAGGTTTTGTTCTCACTTTGGAAGAACTTAATTACAGTGTTTAATGGAGAATAAATTAATTAGGGAACACCCACCTGGCAGGACAAGATGGCGCAGTCAATCCCAAACCCTCGGCGGGAGTTACCAGGACTGTGCTGGACGTACTGCAGGAAGCAAAGAAAGTCGGTCAGTATTTCTGAGTGGCAGCTGAGTTAAATGCACAACTGCCTCTCGAGCAAAACTATTCAGCTAAACAGGCAAAAATGCTTTACATTTTTTTAAAAGATAATAATGTTAATGTGATTCTAAATGAATTAAAAATGTCTGTTAAATCAGAGTATATTAAAAAAATATCCAAAACTAGATCCAAGCTAATTTGACATCTTAAAGTGATGAACAACCTCCTCTGCTCTTAGTAGAGAAAATACACATTCATACATCAAAACAGAAATAATTTTATATTCTTCATGAACAAATTAAAGTTTTTGAACCAGATAAAGCTGAAACTTTTGAAAAATAAAAAAAATAAAAATGTTAGCGTTAAAAGCTCCACACCTCTTTCATTTCGTGATATTGTCCCAGCAGCGCGTAGGGGCAGTAGGAAATGCTCATACAGATGAGGCCCATGGTGCTGATCATCACCATGGCAACATACACATTAGGGAAGATTGCCATTATAGCAGTTCCTGTTGAACGAGGACAGAAAATGTTTACTTTGAGCCGATTCTACCTCATTCTGCTCATCAGCCTCAGTTCCTCTTACCTATTGAGAATCCAAGCGTCCCCATGATGTAGATGACCTTGATGCTCAGGTCAAAGTTGTCCAGATACTTCTGAAGAACAGCTGGAAAGAAACAGGAGCAGGCTCAGCCATGTCGAGTGAAAACATACGTCAAATACTTCAAAAACATGCATGCAGCTACCTGAGCATATAGCAGAAGTCATGGCGTAAATGACCAGCCCCCAGCATCCCATCTGAACCCCTCTGTGGTAATTTTCTAATGAGGTTGAGTTAGCAGGAGCCTGAGAAGAAGCAGGAGGAACGGGGAGTTAAGTGATTTCACTGTGAAATTAAAGATGGTGTCATGGTTTTTGATTAACAGTAGTAAACATGAAAAAAACAGATATTACAATGATTTTATATTAGGAGTTTTCTTTTTAACCTGTTTTACATTTTATATTTTCAAGTCTGCATGCATATACACTTATTTATAGCTATTACTAATATTGCTTTTGTGTAGTGTGGTGCAGTATGTCCACTCAGTTAATCCTAAATATCTCCCCTGGAGAATAAAGACACTTCGACTTTGCCTACATTTTTTTCCTATCAGTTTGTTTACCCTGCTGGATATACAAGCACAAAATATTTTCCTACTTTTTTAGCATTTCCTTGCTTTTTTGGACCTGTTTGAATCAGCTCTTTTCAAAATAGATGCAATATCTGAACTATATTATGCTGCATTAAATACAAGCGACATGTTGGATCTTGAATTTGATTACAAAATAATAAACTTTTTCTTATGTACACAAACTCTTCTCAAATCTGAGGTTATTCTGACTGCTGTCGACTTCAGGCAAGATGCTTTCTATGAATATCTACTCCACCAAACCCCATTGTTTGTTGTGCTAGTTCCGTACAGTGGGGTTTCCTTCGTAGATGACTTGTCCCATGAAGTCTGTGAAGAACACCGCCTGAGCAATGATGGAGAACCAGGTGAGCAGGTGACAGACGCAGAGTCGCAGCAGCTCTGGAGGCATCTTAAGCATGGAGAGCCACAGCAGACGTACGGTGGTCTCAACCTGAGCAAACGCACAAAACATCTCCAGTAAGAGGCGCTCGGACGAGGAGCGAATCACCATCTGGACAAATACGGCCCTATTACAACTCGACGTCCTCACCTCGCCTTCCTCGCTCTCCGTGTCGCCGCTGGAGGAGTTCGTGTTCCCGCTGCGGTGTCTGCTGCGCCTCCTGTTCCGCCTCCGGTGTCGGGCCTCCACTTCGTACAGGTCGTTCATGCTGCGAGACGGCTTGATGAGGAGGGCGGCGTTGGCTCGGCGGAAGCGGTAACGGTGGCTCCCCACGCGGCCGTAGTATGAGAAGGTGCAGGACGGCTGGCGGTAGAAGGTGTGATGGCGGCGCGGCTGACGCATAGGAGCTCCGGTGCTGGCGGCTGGACAAAGAGGCAGTTTTATTGAGATCAAATCTAGCCTCTAAAAATAAGAAACATCATGTGTAATGTCTTACTAAATACAAAGGCACACAACATATTCAATTACTTGTAAAACAGTTTAAAAGCCATATGTTATTTTCCTAACACTTTCTAGCTATTCATTATGTTGTTATCACATCAAATCCCTGTGAAATACACTGCAGTTTGTGGTTGTACTCTGATAAAATGTGAAAAGGAAGACTCACTATGCTTCCTTGAGCACTCTAGGATATGTCTATGGGCAAAGCAAAACATGTTCGCTACATTTTTTGCACAAATTGATTCTTAGAAAATGAGATTTCAGCCTGCTCAGTTCTGTCTACCTTGAGCAGTTTTAGGGCTTCATGTCACAGTAAATCCAAATAAGCTGCTGCTGGCCACACCCCCAACTCAACGTTTACACTCGCAAGTGAAAATGGCTGCAAACACATGTGCATTTACACCACTGTTCATCTTTGAAAAGCAGAAGTTGAGCCTCCTGCACAACCAACAAGAATGTAGTAAGTGGTTTCTGAATAGTAGGTCAACAACAAAACACTTTTCTTTTCCAGCAGCCATTGTACAGCGAATGCAGCAGTAAAACCGGCTGACCAAAAGTGTTGGAGCTTCGCTTGGGTTGCTAGGTGAGGGGCTGGACTTCTATGGGGTTGCTAGGTAACGTGCTAATATGTGATGCTATATTCGGTAGGTGTTAGAAACGTCTCGTTTTCCAGACACAGAAAAAAAATTATTTATTACCAAAAAATGACTGGGTGGTTTTTGTTTTTTTAAGTGTTTGGGATGTTTTTAGAAACAGAAGAGACCAAATTATATGAAAACGTGCAAAATGTGAATTTTGCATAATACGTCTCCCATTGTGAATGCTTCTGGCAGGCGCTGCCTTGTGGAGGTTCTGACCTTTAACCATCCCGGCGCGGTGTGCTTGTCCTTTAGAGCTCAGCCTGTCTGAGCTCCCCATGTCTGCGTTTGTCACGCTGGCCAACAGTCGCCCGTTCAGAGTCCGCTGCTCGTTCAGCTGGTTGTTCAGCAGGGCCTCCTGCCCGTCGTCGTTCTCCATCTCCTGCAGGAAAGCCGACAGGCGGGAGATCCTGGGCGCCGGAGTGTGTGTGTGTTGACTGGCGTGGTGGGGGCGAAGCAAGTCTTCGCTGCCCGTGCTGCTGCTGCGCCTGATGCTGGCGAGCCGCGGACGGGAGCTGCTGTGGTCGGGGCTGAAGAAGGACGGGATCCTCGGTGGCGTCCCGTGGTAAGGAGAGAGGCGCTCGGCAAAGATGGATGGCTCCAGGTGGCACAGGAACAGAGCATCGTGGTCCAGATGGTCGAGGGTGGCGTCCGCCATGGCGAGAACGCTGTCGCTTTTACCTGGAAGGAAGACAAGAAGGAAGTGTGAGAAAAAAGAAGAGTTTTAGACGACGTGCCAATAAGGGGAGCCGTATCTTCTGGTCTGAACTTACTTCTGACCAGCTCTACTTCCAGGAAGTCCATGTCTCCTTGCTCTGAATGATCGTCGCCGTAATCGTAGAAGTCGTAGGTTTCTATCGTATCATCCTCGCCAATCATTTCCAGCTTGGGAGCAGGAAGTCCAGGCCTGCCATTGGCTGACGGCTGCAGGTGGTTGGACTTTGGACTCTCCTGAAATGAGATTAACTCTAAATATACGGCACAGAGTTTTTTAAATTCTCCCATTTCTTTACGTTTTCCTCCAAAGGAAACAGGTAGTTGATATTTTTTACTTTGCCTTTTCACAAATTATTGTGCAGTGTGTCATTAATAAAAACAAGGTGAGTAAACTCTAACTTGAATAAATAGAAAGAACTGGAGTGAACGGACAGAAAAGCCTGGAGATCTAAACCTTTTTAGAGACTGACGGATATCTGTTTCCTTGGAAGCGAACTATAAGGAAACTGACTCGACTCTTTTGCTCAGTTCTGTACCTGATCGAACCGGTCGCTTTGTGGCGAATATTGCTGTTCTTCAATGCTTAAGAGATGGAGAACCACCGAGATGGTGAACAGGATGGCAGTGAAAACGAACAAGATCTGCTCCTGGGACTTGAAGATCGCTCCGAGAAACGTGTGTGTCCAGTCCAAACCCCCAAGAGCGTAGCCGACTGCACCGCCGAGGCCTGGAAACATGGAGGTGTTACGAGATAAGCATCAGGTTTGTCTATATGCAACATCTGAAATGACAGGATTGGATCTTACCAGCAGAAGCGGCGTGGATGTTGAGCGCCATGTCTTGCTCCTCCGTATCCGCGACATCCAGCAGGTACGCCCTGATTGGTCCCTCTGTGGCGTCTGCACAGAAGTCCAGCACTACGACGCCCAGCACAGTGAGAACGATGCCCATTGGCTGCCTGCCCTCCTCGTCGCCAAGCGACAGACCTGACGGGGCAAAAGAAGGAAAACAGTGAAACGGTGATTAGAAACACACATCAGTAAAGAAAGAACAATGACATGTTGTCGACATTAGCAGCTAAGTGACCCAAGGACAAAATTTAAGATCTTTTTACTCATAACTAAATGTCAATGAATCTAACCCTTTCATGCGTAGCGGTCACTGCAGTGGACAGCTCTCTAAAAGCCATTTTCTTGTGGCTCTTTATGTTATAATACACACAGACCACTGAAGTGGACACTAGAGCATCATACAACACACTGCCAACTAGTGGCCATCCAATGCAAGTGCAAGAAAATCTTTCTCAAATCCAATATGGCAAAAAAGCAACTCAGGAATATCAAGTCCCTCCTTCTACTATAGACGACTCTTGTAGGTTAAAAAAAAATATTGTGACATCAAGTAACTCCTAAACACAAAAACTACTGATGTATTATGCCAATAAGAACCTTGTATTTGGAGAATATCACAACTGATCACCTAGAAAAAACCTTCACAAAATCTTTTACAGACATTTTTGTTACGCCTTAAGAAAATTAAAAACATTTTGGAAAAAAATCCCGACATAAAGGATCATAATTCATGAATTTTGAAAAATGAAAGTAAATAAATACACAATTGCATGTGGAAATGATTTAATAACTTAATTAAATGTTGACATCTCTACATAATTTCAATATGTAGTTTAATTACTTTGTTCCTGCGGAAAATAACAGTTTTCTGCATTTTAATTTTTAATGCCAAAGGGAAATTAGATATAAAATATATAATATAAACATATAAGATACATATTATTCAATAAATTAATGAGTAACTTATTGAAAAATCACAAAGACAGCTGCTGCATTCCCTGACATTTGAGCTTCTGTGGACATAAACCAGGTAATAATCACAGCTGCACATATGTGATCAATAACTTATTTGTGGCTTAACAGCTGCATGACCTAGCCTACTGCAGAAACGGGTCACATTTCCCATCCTGCTTTGCATGTTGTGGGTGACCTTGTCCGTTTTTCTCTCAAAATACCCACAGCAATGAGTTCGGGGGGCCCGAGGGAGGAGTAGTTGCATGAATATGTGTGAACAGTGCAGAGTCGGAAGTCTGTACTGTAAGGATGTGAGTGCAAGATACGAGAGGCGGCGTGACGCAGCATGACTTTTCAAACTGGGATCCGTTCGGGTCGAGGAAATGAAAGTGTTTGTAGATGGAGCAGCAGAGTGTGCTTCTATGTGTGCGTCTGGGTGAGACAATGGAGCCACAGTGCTCATTAGCCAGGCACCCAGACAGGAAGTGACCCGGGATTGGTGGGGAGAAGGAAGCAAACAGGAACCGTTTCCTTGTGAACCGCTGGCTCCGGTGTTCCCATGTCAACACACACACACACACACACACACACACACACACACACACACACACACACACACACACACACACACACACACACACACACACACACACACACACACACACACACGACCACAATCCTGGACAGGTTACTACGGGTTTTCCCACGTCACCTGCTGCTTTTCACACATTTATATTTATTTACAACCACATACACACATACTCTCCCTCTCTTTCGGTCATTTCTCACACAGGGTTACTGGTTTTTCCCATGCCAACTCTGCTGATACGGCTCTTTCACAATCAGACTCAGTTTCTTGCCCCCCTGTTCCTTGCTTTGACCTAAATGGCAACTTTCAGAAAAGAATAAAAGCAAGTAGATCTAAATGGATCTACTGGGTGGAAACATAAATAAATGTGTGGACACACAGACTTAAAGTTTCTGCACCAATAAGGTGAAGGACAAAAGGATAAAAAGGTTTTTAAGAGAAAACTAATTTCTATGAGAAACTGAGACATGTTTGAGCTTGATTTAAACTGCAAGTGAGAACAAGACTTTCAATAGATAACAGGAAGGCAAAAGGGAGCAATATGAAGAATTTGGAAATATTGGTGCTCTTCTGAAAATATCAGAATTAACTATTGTAAATGTTGTTACCATCTCTGCTTATGAAAAGATACAATAAAGAATTATTTGCTGCTATTTGGATAAAGTTACTATTTAATTAATTAACTTTTTACTTCAGTCACCACAAAAAGTACCCTTGATTTGGGCAATAAAACTTAATTTTAGGACTCTGGAAAACATTAAACTTTTTTCTATTGATCATTAGAATATCTAATGAATGCTTCACAACCATTGCTGATAAATCGTATTATAATAAAATGTGCAAAAAGTAAGTTTAAAAATGCCAGTCTAATAATAACAATTGCCATGTTTAATTACTATTATTATTATATGTTTAGATTTTTACCCATTTCTCTGATTTTTCATCAAAATAAATTAAAAAAACAATTCAGAACAAAAACCTGCAAA
>NW_015112665.1:122627-151500 GCF_001443285.1 Poecilia latipinna | reverse complement strand
TTAATTTTTTACCCTTTTTTTTTTTTTTTCAAAAAAAAAAAAAAAAAAAAAAAAAAAAAAAAAAAACCCAAAAAAAAAAAAAAAAAAAAAAAAAAAAAACTGTAATAAAATCAGCTGGTTACATTTTTTAAAAATAGTTTTTATTCATTTTTTATACTATATATTTTTGATCATTAAAATGTTTTTTTTGGGATCATGCAGTTTGAATTTCCTTAATTTTTAACACTTTTTTTGTAATCAAATAAATAAAGCATTTGAAAAAAAAAGAAAAGTTTCCTAAAACAAGACTGCTGACTTTCTAGGGCACATATGACAAATAGTAAATGATCTTCAAAAGTGAAAACATTAATATCAAAATCAACTGCTCATTTAACTTTAAAACACATTTATTTTTTTAGGTTTTTTTTTTTTTTAGCATCCTTTAAGAAAGAAACATATATTTTAAGAGAATTCCTCCGTTTTACAACAACGGTGTGCTCACCTATCAACGATCCGTTCAGAAACAGCGCCACTCCGATCAGGGCTCCTATGCAGAGGGCCAGGATGAACGGCCTCCTCCGGCCCCAGCGCAGAGTGCAGCGGTCGCTGGCCGAGCCGATCAGCGGCGTGAACATGAGGCCCAGAACCGGGCTGAGAAACCAGGTCAGGCTGTAGTACTGCTCCGGAAGACCTGCAGACGGACAAGCAGACAACGGTTGGTTTTGTTTTCCTGCTTTGACCAGCAGGGGGCAGAAGGCGCTTTTTGTAAGAAATAAGTGTTGAGGTTTACATTTTAAAACCAAAGAATACAAATAAACCAAATAAATCTAACAATTTAACACCAGATGTGACAAGATGAAAGTGCTTATTCACTGGATGTTATATGGAAACATTCACAGCAGGAAACTCAGTCAGTAACTCAGTTTAGGAATAAAACTTATACAGTTTGATATATTTCAAGAGTTTATTTCTGTTCTATCCATCTCCATCTACAAGACATTATTATGAACTCAGCTGCAACTTTACTGCTCTGCATCCCAACTCTGGGATTTTAAATTTCCTTTGAAATGCATAAACCATTCTCATCTGAAAGCAGTCGTTTATATATATATATATATATATATATTTTTTTTTAAACCACAAATGTATGCCATGACTATCAAAATAAAGAAAAGTAAAAAAAAACTTTAAAAAAAAAAAAAACTTAGTACAAACGTATGACACTGTGTGATTAATCTGCTTATCAAGATGCACTTGATTGGCTACAATTTTTAGTGACATGAATAGCAACATATTTGTTTCTGTTTTGTTAACCTTAGTAACATTTTCAGATGAGGCAAAGGCGGAGGATTCATTCCAGACTGAATTATCACAATGAGGGCAAATGACTCAACAAGTCCCAGTAGGATTTTTAAACTCCATCATTAAAAATACATCTGAAAAATGTTTTTGTTGTTTTTTCTCAACCATTACAAATGCAGCCTTTGAAAGAAAGGCATTAAATTGTTACTTGATTCTGTATATTTTAACATTTTGTGTATTTTGACTTTGCTTGCTTTTTGATCCATTTCCTTTAGCTGAATGCCCATGAAATATTAAATAAAAACACAATGTTTTAGCAACATCAGTGTGATTTCCAATGAGCGATTTGCTGAAAATCTGAAAATGGTATTGATCAATAATTCTTTTAAAGTTTATTTTATTATTTTTTTCTTATTTTTTGTCACTTTTTCTCAGTACAATACTTGACCACTTTAACTAAAAGCTTAACATTCAGACTGTGAGTCAGATTGTTGTTAACTTTTTTAAATTTCTTATAAGAACATGCTGCACAAGATGCTGCCATGTTCAGGTGAAAAACAACCAAATTACAAAGATCAACTTTAGGAGACGTTCGCAAAGTTTCGAGAAGCTTTAATAAGATGAATGTTGATTGTGTAAAATTCCCAAAGGAAAAGGAGAGTAAATTAAATCTGACCTTATTTGTCATCAGCTCAGATTATTAATATGCTCTAACTTCCCAGCGTCAATGTTAGGCTTTCAAACGTATGGAAAGACAAACATGCTGTCAATGCCTCTGAATATCAGCAAAGAAACATTTCTGCTACTTCCTAAGCCCTCATCTATCAGTGGTGGTGATTGAAGGAGTTATTTTGGAAGACAAGGACGAGTGATGTTATTTAAAAAGACGAGATCTGCAAGTTAAACAAACTCATTTATTATAATTTGGTTTAGTTTGTGTGTTAATACTTTTTTTTAAAACACATGTAACTGAAATGGAAAATTAGATTTGTCAGTAGAGCTTCCTTTTTGCTTTGGGTTATATTTTGAAAATTTCTGAGGGTTTTATACTTCTGCTTTTCTAGCTTCTTGTGGCAGCTTGCTGTGTCGCAGTGCTAATGCGATCTTATACGTATTGGGGAGAGCAATTTTAGGTTTAGATCCAGCTGTGCTAGTTTTACCTCATTCCTCCAGACACGAAAACGGTGTCAAACTCGTTTTTGTTTTGGGCCAAATCAAGATCATTAATGCTCTTAAAGGGCCGGTTGCACCAGAATGCATTGATAAAACCTGATCACGAACTGGTAAAATATCAATGAATTCTTATAATGAAATATTATTGAACATCTTTTTAGTCCCTCCAGGATTTTATGATTCTTTTTGTGATTTTGTTTTTTGCAATAAAAATCAAAGTGTTTGGAAATATTTGTGATATTTGTGCTTATTTATGTCGGTAAATGCGACTTTTTATTACTCGCTGTATAGATCATGGACTATAATCTGACATATATTACAGCTGAGGCAGCTGTTTAGCACAAGTAAGAAAGTTTTTAACATTTTTGAGAAAAATCTGCAACAAACTCCCAATTATTAGTGCAATTTGTTGATTTTGCGTGAATTTCCACAATAATCCTCAAGAAACTGGAGGGACTGATTGATATCATTTGTCAGTAAACAGATAAAAACTGCACTGATTTGAGTGACAACATAATATTTAAGCAAATTTAGAGTTTGGTCTAGAATCTATAGGGCCGCATTAAAAGCTGTGGCGGGCCGGATTTGGTTTGACATGTGAACTAGATTAAAGATAGTTTTTAGCTGCCATTTTCTTAAACTACCAGAAGGAGGAGCTGCAACCCTGAAGGCCTTCCATTTTCTGAGATAAATCATCTAACAGTAGCTTATTAAAGTCACGGTGTCACATTTAAGAAGCTAGTATTCCTAAGCTTTAAGATGCACATAAAACAGTTTTGCATTTACAGTCCTGCACAGACAGCCAGAATCATGCAGTAGAGAGACATTTGCCCTAATTTAAGATAACACAGGTCATGTTCCCATTGTCCTTTACAAATGTTGACCTCTGCCTTTGCAAACTGGACTCAACCTCTGCCGCTTGTAGTGACACAGTCCTGGGAACTCTGTCACCACAGAGTCTCCATCACCTAATAAGGCCGCGCCATTTACAAAGTGTTTCCTGTCGAGGGGCTTTTTTAGACTTTTTATCTCCAGGTTTGTTTCTGTATTTAACTTAAAAATACACACAACACACACATCAACAAAATCAGCGATCCCATAAAAGTATGGGACAAAACAACAGATAAGAATCGGTTTGTCAACATCAAAACAGGAAACAGTTTCTAGTAAACAGTTCCCACACAATACAAAAAAAACAAAAAAAAAAACAGACAAAACGTAGTAAATAAAGACATGTCTCTGTTCCCAACAAGTCGAAAACTCAGTTCCCACACAGTTCTGGTACTGTATGTGCAAACACACACGTGCACGAGGAACAATAGTGAGAGTATCAAAACGCAGGAAGTATTTTAGAAAAAGAAACAAGTGCAAAAAAAAAAAAAAAGAAAAAAAAAACCAGAGGCCCAGGAGGAAACGGAGAGAAGGAGTGTGAGAAAGGACTGACATCAAACGGTGCAGAAAAGGGAGGGTGGAGAGAGTCAGGATGAAGGTGAGAAGAGGAGGAAATGCGAAAGACGGAGTCGGAAGAATGGAGAGTCTGAATGAAACAGTTTATATGATTCACTGATTGTGAGAAAAACAACAACTGCCTCCTCTATCATCAAGCCCTTTTTTTATTATGCACATTTCCTCCATGAACACAGCAAAAATAATGGTGCAGCTGTTGGAGTACAAAGTGACCATTTATCAGCATCTGCACAGGTTCTATGTGTTTTTCTTCACGTCTGTCCAACACTACAGAAAACAAAACAAAAAAAACTAACAACTTCCATTTGTTTTCAAATTGTAGAAAGAGTGTTGTTTCTTTTAGTTGGAGTAGAGATTAGAGTACCACATTAATTTACTTGTATACAAAGGATGTAGCATTAACAACTTAGCTCATGCAAGTTATTTTGCATGCATAAACCAGAAGGATGAACACACACACACACACACACACACTGATAACAGTTGGTCATATTGTTGAACACGTGCGCAGACGTCGCTGTGGGCCGAGACAGCCACACATCTTACATGTTTTGTTATTTGAGCGCAGCTTCTTCTGTTGTGTATCGTCTCATATTGTGAATTAAGTTCATTCAAAATTAACTGGAACAAACACTACAACAATTTATTTATTTTTTTCCCCCAATATTTTCAGAAGATGCTGATAACGTTCGCTTAATCAAACTTTCTGCTTCATGTGTGACCTGCAGGTCACAACTCAGTTTAGTCTGGGTGTAAATATAAAACACTGGTCAGTGGCCAAAAAAAATTGTCTGAGGTTTTAGGGTCATTTTGATGTGCAGCATCCAGAAATCACATTGGTTTTGCGCAATTAGGACAACTTTCTGAACTAAGCTACACATTAGTTTGGGATGCAGACATGATGGCTGATTGTTGTCAGACTCTGATGAGAGATAACTCTGCTGTTGCTGAGCAGATGAGGTGGTCAAAGAAATGGAAGTTCATGCCCTTAATTTTGCACAATGAAGACGTAATGTTCAATTTAAACCCTTATCAGGGTTTATTACTCAATTTACAGAAATCAAAGTTTGTATCATTTAATTAATACAGTTAGAAAACAATTTTTTGTCCTCCTAAAAGCTTTTTTGGATGAGAAACAAACAGAAACAAACTGATAATCTCACAAAAATGTCATCAATTTAGTCAGAAGATTGGATTCTCTGAATCAAATCAGAATAAAAACTTGACCTGATTGAGAAAAATGGATGTCATTTTTGGATCCAGCGGTGCAAAATTAGCCCTAATTCAGTTGAAAAAACAGGCAACATCCAAAAAAAAGATTACATAAAAAAAAAAAAAGATATCAGTCTCTGATTTAAGCAAAACTGATCCTGACAAGCCAGTTGAAAACTACAATATTTTTCTGATCAGTAAACACACCACAAGAGAGCGAAATGTAAGGCTGGAGACGATTACAACTGAAAACAAATGATTCCCAGTTAATTACTGATGACAGCTGTCAATTATCTCTGCAGGTCATCAGATTAAGGGTGAAACATCTCGACATTTCTGTCACTTTGATTCTGCGTTTGCAGGGAGAGACGGACTGGAGTTCATGAGCGAATGCGTTCAGTTTCAGGACATTTTGATTCAGAGAATGACCAGGAAAGAAACTGAGTTATTGATTCATCAGAAAAGCAAACTGGGAGGAAGAAACAGCAAAACAAAAATAGGGAGTTCGTATGTGCTCATCATCATCATCAGCATCAGCATCACCTCTACTGTGAACATCTAAGAAAACTCATTAGATGAGAGGCTTGACTTTTATCTGAAAAGGAGCTAAATATGTATTTATGGTCATTTTAATTAAATGGTGAGCAAATTATAATTATGCATCAAGAAGGAAGCATGTAATTTCTCATCCCTCAAGCTTGTCTGGATCAGAAAACTCTCCCTCCTCCGAGCAGGAATCCCCACCATCAAACTCAAATTCAACAATCTCTCCTTCTTTCCTTTGTCTCCTCGTTTTCTTCCCTACTTTAGCCTCTTCCCTTCCTGTCCATTCTCCCATAAACACAAAACAATCCCTTCATATCCTGCGCTGGCGTGAGAAAACTTCAGGGAAAATGACAGCCGTGCCGAAAAGAGCCAGAGAAATGGTGTGAAAGGGAGAGTGGGTCAGAGTTCGAGATGGGAGAAAGTGGGCAGGAAGGAAGGAGGAAAGTGAGAAAGAGAGGCGGAGAGGACAAGAAAAAAAAAGGAAGCAGGTGTAATTTTTTGAATAAACACAATGTGAACAGACGGAGTAATAGGGCAATAAAATATTGATATTGACGTGTTGTTAGCATCTGAAATGAACGGAGAAGCCATATTCTTGGTGCTTAAAATTAAAACCAAGCCCAATTAGAGACGGGTAACATCTTAATATTTATTGTAAACACAATTAGACATTTATAATTCAAAATCTCGCTGAACGTTGTTTAGCTGCATTATTTGATATTAATCTGTAATAAATTCAGTGACAGAAGCAGTAATATCATGATGATGATCAGAACTACCGTTGGTATATTTGTGAACACTGCAAAACCACAAAATCTTATAAATATTTTTGGTCTCTAGCGCAAATACAAGCACACTTGAAATAACACAAAACCAACTTGGAAAAGTAGCTTTCAGCTTATTTAAAGTAAATAATTCCCTAACATTGATAAAAAAGTTTTAGTTCCACACTCGGATTATTTCCCTTATAACAGGGAAAATGGTCTGGAAATAATGAGGGAAATAATCTGCCAGAGTTACTAATATCTTTTAATCATCATCAAGGAACGATCGTTTTAAAACAAGCTCCTGCATCTAGCAGAAATGTTACTTTTAAGTTAGTTTTATCTCATTTAAAGTGTAGGAACAAAATAAAAACACTTTGTAACATTTTGTGCTTTTGCAGCGTAGAAATAAACTCGCATGCAAAAAGTTTTATGTTAAGCTGAGGTAAAATGAAGATAAGGGTTAGGTCAATATTTTACAGCTTTTAAACTAATGTTTTGATTTACAGCTCTGTTTAGCTTTAGACCTTTAAAAAAAAAAAAAAAAAGATAGTTCAGATTATTTTAAGAACATTTCTCCTGGATACAAAGTTTTCAAACAGAGCTTCCTGTTCCAGCGGAGGGAAGTCAGAGCGGAGCTCAAAGTGGAGTCGTTGCTTCGACGCATCAAAAGGAGTCGGTTCAGGTGGGAAAACTGGGATCCCCCCAAAATGAGCTGGAGAGTGTAACTGGGTCAAAGCTTCCTCCTCACATCCTAGTCGTGGATAAGTGAGAATGGATGGGTTCGGGTCTGAATGCTGTAATAGTGCTTCTTTTCTAAAAGTAAACTGACATTTGGCACAGCTGTGGTAAAAAAAAAAAAAAAAAAAAAGAGCATATATTTAAATGTTTTTCTGCATCAACTCAAAAACCTTTTAAAGAGGATATATACACGGAAACACTCCCAATCATTTGGAAGAAATTTCAGATAAATAGTGGCAAAGGAAACACTTTGCAAGTTGGATTTTACAATCCAACTGAACATGACGACAACATTTTGTTTTTGTTTACCATATGCTGATTGGATTGTTTCACAAATTAGATTAACTCAGTGTTTGCTTTATTCCCAGCTTGGTAGATGGAACCGCTGCACAGGATCTTTCCTACCAACAGCCAACACGATCTTCAATAACTCTTTGAAGAATCTGAATTAATGAGTTACAACAACATTTCATTTCCCTTTGGGATTAATAAAGTATTTTTTAATTTGATTTTGAATTTGAGAACCAGCCCCTTGTTCCAGGCCATTTGCTTCACACAGACGGATCTGGACATTTGGCTATTCGCAAACAATTTCTTCCAGGTTTTAGTTTTAGATTTTTCCGTTTGGCACTAGATTAGTGCCGCAAAGTTTAACTGTAAATTGCCGTTTCTACAAACAACCATCCAACATTTCGAAGAGAGACGTGACGAGCCAAACAAGATGGCTGCTAACGCAATATCTGGAAGCGCAGCGTGAACATCTCCGTTCACATCCTCATCAACCTTTAATGTTGTATTTTCCCATAACTCCCCTTTTATTTTTTGTATGTATTTATTTTTTTTATATATGTATAAACTTCTGTTTTTTATTGTCCAATGAGAATACAAATGATTTTTAAGGCAAACCACAAAAACATCTTCCTCGTTTCATCTTGGATTTCAATTTAGAAGTTACATTATTTTCAGCTTCATCTGTGGATAAATGAATAATTATTCCAAGTTTGAATCCAAGCTCATTGAACTGTTTCTACAAGAGAGCAGAGACACTTTATAGGCCTCGTAAATATTGAGCTCACAGCTCAAAGCACAGCATCGTTCATCCTGGTAAAATCTTGTGATGTAATGGCACACAAAAAAAAAAACTGCTAAAAGCAAATTCAACGAACATTTATGATGTCAGGGATTATAAAGTGCAAAAAAGAAAATGAGACCAAAGGAGAGGAGAGGAGTGAGTCATAGCACTTCCCAGCAGTAAGAGACGGCCATCAATCATGCATTGGGCAAACACACAGTCTCTCTTTTTGCAGAAACACTTTGCGTAAATGAAGACAAATATAACCAGCAGCCAAGGCTGTCATTACAGAAGTGCGTTACAGAGCAAACCGCTGCATCAATATTTGAATTAATGCTGAAAGAGGAACAGAAAAAAAATGCATCACAAGCTAAGAGTTTCTGTTCACCAAGCGAGCTTAGAGATACTAGAGAAACTGCGTTAATAGTTGTCCACTGGGAAAGGAGCTGACATTACAAACTAATGTTCATATCACCGTGCAAAGGTGCTAAATCCTCCCCCTCCTCCTGCCCCCTGTTCTCTTGCCATAAGGTGGCATTCAGATTGGGTGAAGCCAGCTGGTATGCACGCACACACAGCTGCTTCCAGTCAGCAGACTTATGTAACAGCACTGCAGTAAACTAGCTGCCTCCTGCTGAGACACACAGACGAATACGGGAAGAGAATCGACCACGGCAAAACGTTTCAAAATGTCCGCATGGATTTCTTCTGCACGTTAAAACACACATATATTGAGTTACTTTTTCATATTTAATGCCTGAGCGTATGTGACGAGCAGCAGGGTTGCTGGTTTCTGGCTGCGACTGACCTACCACCAACAGGAAGCTGCAGCCTTCCAACGAAGGGATCGATGAGGCCAATAGACACAGATCAGTCGGCGGTCTTATGTAACTATGCACACTGCAGGTCACGCAATTAACAACGGACACTTCTGTGTAAATTATAAATGTCAGACATCTTGGCAGAGCTGAACTCTGGGTGGTATTTTTTCAGGGTCGGAACAAAACAGACTTCATTTCACTGGGATGGATTTGTGACTGTAAGGCATTTTCAAAGTGCAGAACAGGTAGGAAAAAAGCTCAAATGCGTCTTGTGAGGATCCTGTTTACTTCATTTATAAATCTGCAGAATAGGGACTCGACTGTGATGGACAATGATCTTAGTGTTTCTCCAGTTTACAGTCTTCACGAAACAAATTCCACTTTGTTCTGAAAATACTCCAACTTTCTTTGGGTCAAATTCTTACTAAAATTCTCCCAATTCATGGAGCGCCAATTCCAGTGTGTTGGCCTCACAGCTTGAAGCTGCTGGTAGCTTAATTTGTTCAGATTTTCCTTTTAGGCAAAATTAAAAAAATAAAATAGAACAACAAAGTATATAGATCAATGATCTTACAAGTTTTGAGTCACTTCTCGTAAATATACAATCACATAAAAGCAAAAATACAATTAAAAATCGTAAGTGACAAGAATATAAGTCTTATCGGAAATGTTAAAAAGTAAAAAAATGTTTACAAATGTTACATTAGGAAGGAAAAACACATGTTCCAATCAAGTATTTCAGAGAACATAGCAGGAAAGTTCAGCTTTTATGAATGTAAAAAATCTGATAAACAGAAAAAATCTCCAGTCAACTTAGACAGGCTGTTACAAACAGAGCAAACAAAGCCTTGTTTCTGTTTACTCATGTGACTTTCACAGACATTTCTATTCATTTTTAATCACTTGGACTGCAGCCACATTCAGTGAAACAAATAACTGAATATTGTTTATTCCTGGGTTGGTGGGTTTTCTCCTTCTATTCGACATTGGATTCACTGGCATGTTTTTATTTCTAAGGCATTACTAAGAATACTTCCTCCCTGCTTGATTTCCCTTTATTCAACAGGAGCCTACGGGGCTGAATCACCTGCGCTCACAGGACTTATTTTTATTGAGCGTTCCTGGAGTCTGCACCGACTCCAGTAAAAGAAAAGGCGTTTCATTTCGCAGCACCACCGGCTTCAGCGTGAAATTACTTTGAATGAGCTGGTCTCTTTTTGTTCTTTCAAAGGTTTTATAAGTGGTTTAGCAGAAGCAAAGTCTGCTGTTTAAATTGGTGGTTTTTATTTATTGTGGTTTTTGTAACCAACTGTTTCACTATATTGCTGTCAGGAAACTCTTGCAAAAGAGATTTTCCACTGCTGCTGGCGTTCTGACTAAAACTAGGAGGATAGAGCTCATCACTCCAGTCTCTACACTGTAGATCAGAGAATAGACTTTAAAATATGTTAGTTTATAAATCAATGAACGGCTTAGCACCACAATACATTAAAGATCTTCTGGTTCCGGTCTGCTCTGCAACCCCAGAACCAAACAAGGAGAAGCAGTATTCAGCGTCTATGCACCACAAATCTGGAACAAACTTCCAGAAAACTGCAAAACTGCTGAAACACTGACTTCATTAAATTACAGACTGTAAACCCAGCTGTTTGGAGTTGCCTTTGAAGCATAATCGATTAACGGTGCGTTCACTCCAAAAGCGTTACGCACATCAAAAACGGTTCCAATGCTTCAAGTTCGGCACGTGTGAACTTTGAATGCAGGCTCTTGACATTTTGCTCGACACCTAGCGTTTCGCGCGTCTGATTTACACTCAAAGTCTATGTGGAGGGCGTCGAGGGCGCTCTCGATGCTTCAAATGCTCAAAATGCTCCCAACGGTTCAAATTTCGCCGCGCTAGACATTCGATACGTGCCTCCACAAAGCCTTTGAATGTAAACCAGACGCACCATAAGAATTTAACGATGACACTTGACTAGATCGAATGTTTCTGTTGTTGATTCTATGTTGCATGACTTTGTGTTTTTATGATGTAAAGCACGTTGAAAAGCCTTGTTGCTGAAATGTGCTATACAAATAAAAGTTGATTGATTGATTTCAGATCTCAAGAAGTGCTATCCTGGTTAAATAAAGGTTGAATGAAAAATAATATAGCTAAAAATCATTTTTCCTCTTCGATGAGAATTTTAAAGATGGCAAATGGATCCATCAAACTGAATGTGATCTCTAAGAGTAAAACCTGGACATTGCCAGCTCCTCCGGGAGGATCCCAACGTGTTTCAACGAACAGAATGAACAAATCAAAACACCTCAAATGACTCTGAGGTATTCCCTCAGCCAGAACTGATTCAGGACAACGATCTGGGTTTCCTGTCAGTGGGACACATGAACCAAGACACCTGCGCTGATGAGGAAGAGGAGCAGTTTTACTCTGAGGCCTGACAGAGATCATCACCGGTCCGCAGACTGGGCTCAGCCGCCCGACACAGGAAGCTCCTTTCACCCACATGATTGCAGATTTCAAATATTTTTGTCATTCTCTTATTTCTCACAAACATTTGAGGGAGCTGGAATGCAGACGAGCAAGTAAATCAAGACATTTGTTTTTCAGCTCAAGTCTTTTTTTCCCCCCCCCATAAAAAGAATTGGAACGCTGCCCATTAATTTGAGTCGCCTCCAGCTCCAACTTAAAACTATGAAACAATTCTCTAACAAATGGATACTTGCAAATATTTCAGCATAGTAAGAGAAAAGTTAAAAACATCTTCCAGCTGGTGACCTATTCCTTGCTTTCATTTGGCAGTTCTGAAGATAAGCTGCTTATTTAAACTAGAACAAGCAGTAATAATAAAGTCAGAAGCAGCTTAATGGTCCAATTAGCCATTCAGATGTGAGGCTGTTTGTCACGTTCAGCAGGGGAAGGGTTAACAGGTCGCAGGTAATCTGTTTACACCTCAACTATTTGCATACTGAGCTTCCTGGAGGTCACATGAGCCTCATTAAACAAAACATTTGGGCACATTTACTGCAAAACAAACACACTGCACAACCTGTAGGCTGTAATATTTTGACAATAATGTACAACTTAAACAGGTTTAACCTGTGAGATGAATGTTTGTTACTAAATTCTAAAGCTGCATTTCCTTTGATGATAAAATTGCTTAAATTGGATTTATAGAAAGAAATTTTCTTAATGGGATTATGTCAATTTTGCAAAAACTCGTTTATTGTAGTTGTTTAGTCATATGGAAATTGGTGAAAAACTGCAATGGAGACACTTTTTTAGTCTTGTTGCTTCTAAATGAATATCAACTTGTTTTCTTTGATTTATTTAAGGTCTGAAAGCACTGCAGCTTTGTTGTTGTTTTGACCATTTCTCATTTTCTATTACAAAGCTTTTGCTTGGAATTTCAGACACATTTTGTCAGTAGTTCATAGAATAAAAGAACAATGTTCATTTTACTCAAACACAACCTATAAAGAGTAAAATCAGAGAAACTGATCGTTTCAAGTGGCCTCTTGCCGTTTTCCAGAGTGAGTGTTGACATCCATGATTTTAATTGCATTCTTATTTAATGGATTTAATTTTTTACATTATCAGAATGTCAAAAAAAAAATTTTTTTGCACACACTTGTAATGGAAACGCAGCTGTTGCTGTTCACCTGATGCATGTTGTACTTAATTATCCTGTTTGGATAAAACTCAAACTCTGGTTTTACAGGAACAAAAAGCAGTGAAAAATAATTTTCTTCCTAGATTTTGTCCCTCGTCATAACTTGAAACCTCATTTTGTTTTTCATTGATTTCACCTAGTTTGACAGGCAGGGGTGAGAAACAACATGCTGACATGATAGCACATAAACACACATATCCAGTTTAGCATTCCTCACATATTTAAACTAGTTTACCGCCTACTTCATGGAAAAAAACATGCGAGTCTTATGAGGGCAGAGAACATTGTTTTGCCTTACGAGTGATGACTTGGCTTTTCAAAAACACAAACAACCCACAATTCAACTGTGCTGCAGCCCTGACGAACCTTTTACACAACGCGTAGAAACCGGCAATTCAGATGTAATGAATCGATTTAATCAATTAGTTGAATTTGTTGCTTATGAAGACATTTTTGAATCTAGGTCAACCCCTACAAGGGACGGTTGAAATGAAAGGTCATTTATAATTACTTCTAGGAAAAAGAAAGGGAGAAAAAAAAATCTACTTGTAAGCCACGTGTCAAACTCGAGGTCCGCGGGCAAAGTCCGGCCCGCCACAGCTGTTTATGTGGCCCTCTAGATTCTAGACTAAACACTAAATGTGTTTAAATGTTATGTTATCAATCAAATCAATCCAGTTCGTACGTGTTTACTGCCAAATTATATCAATCCAGTCCCTCCAGTTTCTCGAGAATTATTGTGAAAATTCACGCAAAATCAACAAATCCCCGCATCTTTTTGCATTAATACATAATTGGGAGTTTGCTGCAGATTTTTCTCAGAAATTGTCAAAAACTTTCCTATTATACCAAACAGCTGCCTCAGCCTTAATTGATGTCAGATTATAGTCTACGATCTATACAGCGAGTAATAAAAAGTTGCATTTACCATCATAAATAAGCTAAAATATCGCAAATATTCCCAAATTAGTCTCACAAACACTTTGAGTTTTATTGTAAAAAAAAAAATCACAAAAAGAATCAAGCAATCCTGGAGGGACAGAAAAGATGTTCAGTATTATTTAATTTTAATAATTCATTGATATTAGAACAGTTTGTGATCAGGTTTTATCAACACATTCTGGCACAACCGGCCCTTTAAGAGCATTCATGTTCCTGATTTGGCCCCGATTTGGCTGCAGTTCTAGTTTGCAAACATTTCTTGTCTTAATTACTACTGCTGCAATCCAATGCACGTCAGTGCTGACTACGTGAGAAGGCAAACTCACTGGAGTGGACCTACTAATAGAAAGCTTTAAATAACCGCCTGAGTGATAAACTGATCGGTTCCTTTACCCGAGTTGACAGAACGTGTGAGATAACCAGGATTGCTGCTAAAAGCGCCAAGAACAAAATTCACACGGCGAGAAACTTGCTCTCAATCTTTCCCTATAGAAACGTCGTTTCCTACATTTTATATCCTCGTTTTTTCATTTCACTAAAGCATGAAAAGATGCATTTTTTGTAGGTTTGACCACCGTCTCCGCCGTAGTCCTTCCACTTCGATGAACGATTTGGTCAGATTATGGTGATTAGTCCCCGTGACATCAAGCCAGTCATTTATATAACCCCGTCTCCAAGGTCATCCACTGGATTAGGCCCGCCAATGGGACGGGATCCCTCAAGCGGATTAGGTTACCTGGCATGCAAGTATAAACAATGCAAGATCAAGCTGATTTTCCACGATAAAGCAGAACGGTGTGGTGTATTTTGGAAATCTTTAAAAGGGTAACAGCTAATATGACACACTATGTTTTAGCTACTACGATACGTAAGAAACTAGAGGCTGGAATGGGGTCAACTTATAAAAAGAAGTCTGGCATCGCTGCGAATGTGCAGGGTAGAGAAGAGAAACTGCTTGAGGTTGTCGCCAAGTAAAGTAAAATAAAGTAAACTGGCTGGCACAATGACGATCTGCCAAAGTGATTAAATTACATCAGAGACTAAGCATTAAATGATTATGTTGAATTCCATTAAAGGAGAGAAGGAAACACTTTAATATAATCAGCTGCTCCTTCCAGGCGAACGTCCACTCTGAGCACAAGGACGTTTCCTGTAGTAATCTCTTCTGGAAAAGCAAAGAAGGCTAAAAATGTTGTCCGTCTGCCAGGTCTGCAGTGTTTTGGTGCATCACTAAAGCCAAAATTCATCCAAAACAGGTCAGGTAAGAAAGGAAAACAACTGATTCTGAACCAAGTGCTTGAAGCATTTATGTAAATTTTTCTATGCAATTTCTTTTTTTTTTTCTAGAAAAATAACTTTAGAGCAAATTAAAGTACTTTTTTTTGTTTTTAGTGTTTGAAAGATAAATTTACCTATGCAATGATGCATCCAGAACCGTTCTGGTAACACTTAAGGTGTGTGCATAATAACTCTGTCACAAACATGAAGGAGTGTTTATGAATGTCTATAACTGTTGTCATGAAGTGTCATTTGGTAAATAATGACAATTGTAACGCAAAGTTGACACTTTTAATGAGCTTTCAATGCAACTTTTAGTGCACCTTTGCATTAAAAGTGTCATTATTTATCAAACAACAGTCGTAGACATTCATGAAAACTCCTTCATGTTTATGACAGTCTCATGACGTTCCTATGCACACACCATCATATAAAATGTTACATTTCTTTCTAGTTTTCAACTTTATATGGAGGTTTTTCTACTTTCCATATTACCGTTTAGAAAAAGAAAGCTAAAATCATAAGTCAGTCAACGTTCAATCCTACTTTCTGCAACGTTTCTTTAGATTCAGTCTCATCTCTGAAGCAGATGTTGACACAGTCCCTCAACTTCTTTAAAAGTAATTTTAACATAATTAAAATTCTGTCACAGATCATAGTTTTGTCAGTTTTTCCCCATAATTTGTCTTCAGTTTCCCTTCATCAGATTCTTTCTGGATCTGCTTTTGGGCTCTGTGCTCAGGACTCTTATGTAATGGCCCATCCTTAAGGGAGCAACGCAGCACACTGTCCCTTTCCATCACCTCCTCCCCATTTGCACCACCGTCTCCCTCTCATCTCACTGGGTAGAGTTCCTACAGACGGTAGTTTAAATCTGAGGCCTAACGCAAATAAATCACAAGTCACTGCAAGTAAAATAAAAAAAAAACTTTAACAGTTAAAACATTTAAATTTCGGACAAAACTGCAGAAATTCAGCTATTTTTTGGTCATATCCAAGTGTTAAGTTATTGGAATATAATCTAATTGAACCCTTTTTTATCTTCCACTATTTTAGTATGTCGTTTTCTGAGAGGAAAAGATGTAAATTATAGGAAAAAAAGTACAAAAAAAAAAAGCATTTCTTAGCTACAGTAAGTGTCAAATATTAAATACAAAACAATACAATGCAGACATCAAGGCATGATGGGATACGTTTGGAATTAGAAAAAGGTTCATGCAAAGCTTGTACTGAATCACTTAACACCAACAGCTCGACAAACGGCTCCTTCTGAAAGGAGCTGATGATTTCAGCATTCGCTTTTTCTCCTAGCTTTGAGGAAAACGTCTGTGTGCATGAATGTGAACAGCAGAGAGCTTCCCACACAGGACCTTGTAGGGTAGAAGCTCCTACTCGTTTCTGTCCCCCGTGTAAATAAGGGCTCCTTCATGAAGCCGAGGCTCCTGCACACACTCCGTTCCCCTGACCTTTGTGTTGAGGGGTTACACACACCGACACAAAAGTTTAACTCTGGGTGAACCAACCAACCAGCTCAGCGTCTATCCAGCTAATTCCAGCAACTACAGAGAGCATTTACTCATAGTACGGTACTTTTATTGTCCTAAAATGTAGAGTTTGTGCCTCAGTGTGGATTGTTTTTAGTGATTGGTCAGAGTACGGTAAAAACATAAAATATAAGCGGCTTATAAATGTTTGTGTAGATCTAGAAGTTAAATGCAAAGAAAATAAATAGTTAAAGAGAGAAAACATGAAAACACTTCCTAACAAACCCCAACGCTGAACAATATTTTTCCCTCCAAGTGCTTCTGCATTGCTGACACCTTGTTTGTCCTGTCAGCAGTTTTTCAACTCTGCCACAATGGTCCTGTCAACACTTTACAACACTGTGTTTGGAGGGGATATTTTAGTCTGTAGCGGCATTTTTTCCCCTTCCATTGTGGTTGGTCAACAGAAATAAGCTTGAGGTGACAAGTTACATCAATCTTTAATAATGCATCCGTGACACCAATAAGGAGTAAAATGAAGATGTTAGCAGTGGATAACAATGCACAAGAGTCAATTTTTATACGTTTTCCTCAAAATATCACTAGTCTTAGCTGCACTTTCTTTTAATTTAGTTTGATGAGCAGTCATCACCGTCTCTGCAGGAAGCAGCTAACAGAGCAGTCAGCTGAGTCCTCCATGACTTTTAGGGCTGCGTGGTATCAGGAAGTTTAGAGATTGTGATAATATTTGCAAATATCGCAATGATGACAATATCAGTGGCGATATATTTAGAATTTCTTCTTTCCTCGCTCTTTCATCAGAGAAAGTGATCTAATGGCGGGCAATAGCATTTAAAATTTCATGTGGCATTTATTGTGACAACCAAAACAGTGACAATGCCAAACTATTTACAAACTCTTTGATTTCTTTTTTAAGAAACTATCAATAATAATATATTCAAATTTATTGATTTTTATTGTTGCTTTCATGCAACCAAAAGTGGACTAAACAGTAAGAAAAAATAAAATTTCTGAAAACGCTGCCAGTTTTTTTTTTTTTTAAGTATCATTGAATGACATTTATTATTATCTTGATGAATCAAAATATTTATCATAGTAAGAAAATGTTCATGATAACAATAAATAATACAATAAGTGCCCGTCGCTATGTGACCATCTGCTGCTGTGAGACTCTCTCCAACCGGCTAAATATCACAGTAGCATGTGAAACGGAAGTTCATGACACTTGAAGTATATCTGACAAGCATCACTGCACTCCAAGCATTATTGCACACACTAATATTGCGATTATAATGACAATTACTACCTTATTTTCCAAACCGACATGTTTTCACTGCCATCTATTATGAAAAACTGACTTAAAAAACACTGAAATATCCTGAAACCTTCCACATAAGAAGGCAAGAACTTTCCTACAGTCTGACATAAGCGGAAACAAGCTGCAACAGTCTAGTAATTAACACAAATCCTCTGGATTCTTTAAACTCAATAGTCCTGAATTGGAGGATTAAGAATTCATAATTGCAATTACATTCATCTAAAACGCGGTGAAATGCTCTTCAAAATAAAATGTCAACTGGATACCCTGGCATGAAAAAAACAGCTCAACTAGTTTTCTTTCTTTAGTGATAGATCTGAGACAGAGTCAAAACTCTGTCTGATTCAGATTTGTTTATTTCAGGGGATTAATCGGTACAATTTGTACCTCACAGCTATTTCAAATTTTACTAAGAAGGGTTCAGATGTGTCCTGGTCTGAAAAAATAGGCTAAGGCAGCTAAATCAGGGTTAAAATTAGAACAAAAGCATGCAGCTGTCTGAATCCACAGCATGCTGGCCTGAAACGGCGTTACACTGATATGAATTACACAAATTGTTTCAGCTTAATGCCACAAACACAACATAAATTCATTTACACATGCCAGGTAATTATTCTAGAGGAAATAATTACACATAATTCTAGCTTTCAATAACTTTCCTTCACCCTGAACAACATCCAGGCGTGTTTAAGCCTCGTTGTCTCCATCGGCCCACTTTGGGGGGCCAGACCGGCTTCCCTATAAATGGCTTCTTAGTTATGTAAGGTATGAGATCAGATGGGGTCACTGAGGGAGGAGAAGGCATTTAGAGAGGGCAGGCACTGAAAGGAAGCAGCAAGAGGGACACGCCATCAACTACAAATCAGATTATGACAGTTTCTAACTGATTCGTCACCACTTTTCCACTCATATTACCAGTAATTTCATCAATTTTCATGTCAGACGTGGCTCCAGTGAAGGCTTTGATTCTTTCTGCATTGGTTTTAGAGAGTCCCAAATAAAATATTTACTAATGTAAAGTAGGCTTTGTTCCTGAATACACACCTTTATTTATGTAAACAGTGAGTCAGAGAACATGGCAAATAATCCGCAGGAGGAACTAGGTCCAAGCAAAGTGGTGGGATAATGGTCACTTTAGACGCCTTGACTTACTTTAAATAGTCATCAAGAAATAAAGCAGCTATGTTTCAGCATATATGGATCATGTTTTCCTATTAGAACCAAAAAATTGTGGAAGTATACAAAGAAAACTGTCATTCATGCGGATAGACGAGTGAAAAATATGCGAAATAGTTTTTCTTCTGAGTCAGAAGTTTCTGTGATTGTATGATGGCAACTTGTAATCCCTGTTTTAGCTTCTGGAAGATTTGGATGTTTTCCCAAATAAAACTAAAACTCAGTCAGGTTACAAACTCGACTGAAATCTTTCAAGATGTCGCCTGGCGACGCAACACTGACTCACACAGTAGTAAAGTAAAACACACTGGATCTTGCAGATGAAATCTATGACGACTATTCTGTTTTAAATATGTAGGTGGCTCCAAAACCAACAATTTGTGAGGAAGAAAAGGCTAAGATATGATAGCATGGACACAAAAGGAGGATACAGTAGTAACTCCTAGTAAATTTTTCTACCAAACTGGACCGCATGAATTTTATAATGTTTCATGCTGCAGTTGTTGTTTTTTTTGTTGTTGTTTTTTTTTTACATATTTGATAAGACTGTCACTATTTTGTGACAGCAGATCATGCGACAGACATATACTGTTCCTGGACAGAAACAACCAATCAGAGCAAGGAGGAGGGTCTTAGCGGTGTCAGTAAAGCTCATGTACGCACTGCTCACATCCTCCGTTTCCCAGAGCCTGTTGTCAATGCTCAGGCTAGTTAGCATAGCCACTGATGATGGCGGTAAATTGTTTCCCCGCCATTGGTACAATGACCGGCATGTACACAAGCATGATTAACAACACTAAGACCCTCCTCCTGGCTTTAACTTACAGAAAAGTTACAGTTTTATCTCAAGTCTGTAGCAGGAGCCACAATCAACAGATTATTTTTGCCTCTTATGGGGGAAAAAAGGAGTTAAAAGGTAGTTTTATAGGCATAGGAGTATGCAATTGTGATGCCAAACATTTTAAAAAATAAAATCCAATGGATGTTTGCAGAATGTTGGGGGCTCTAAAACCAACAGGTGCTTCAATATACAGGGTGGGCCATAAGTTTCCATGCATAGGAGAATGTAAAATGTATATTTATATTTCAGATATCCAAGAAGATGCGTTTGCCGCATGGTTGCACGAAACTTTAACAGAAGTTAACGTTAAAGTCATGTGTGAACGAGCATCACAGACGAAAACTGGAAACCTTTCAGATCAACCACTCAGCGGTCCAAGACGTGCAACGATTACACACAGAGTCCCACAAAAATAAAATGTCCAATATAAATTGTTTATTTTTTCTATGTATGGAAACCTATGGCCCACCCTGTAGAAATAAGAGCTGAAAGAGAATATTTTAGACTGAAAAAGTCTAGAAACAACTTACCTATCTGCAGCAGCACAGGTGTCACCAGTGCCGTCTCCATGGCGTAGCAGAACTCTCGACCAAACATCACTGCGCCGTGCATCACCCATCTCTTCAAGGGTATACCTTCGATGGACCCCTCGCTTGCCGACTCCTCCCCTCCTTTGCCTCCTCCTTCGCCCCCCAATCCATCCGCCTCGCCGCCTGCTCCTGCTTTTTCCTCCTCCGGGCCCGATGCGCTGGATTTCTTGGCGCCGATTCCGCCAACCAGAGATCCGACCTGCATGGTGTCAGCCTCTGTGTTCTGCGGAGGCATGGTGGAGGGCATGCACGCAACAAGAAAACTCCCCTTCTAACGCAAAAAAAAAAAAAAAAGCACTGAATATTTTGCAACTCCTCCTAAAGGTAAACACAAACTTGTTGTATCAAGTTTGTTGCAGCTTATTTTAAACTGACAGCAAGTTTCTTAAAGCTCAAATTTTCTCAAGCTACAAACTGCAACCAGTGGATGTAACAGACTGACCTGTAAGTATTCAACAACAAAATGTTCTAGTTAAAAGAAAATGCCTACAATTTTTAAATAACTGGAGAATAAGCTACAAATTCTCAATCTACCAATAATTTTCTTCGATCTAAAAGAGGAGAAAGCCAAAAAGAAATCTGCAACCACTTGTGCCCCAAACAAGTTGTCCTCCCAAAAAAAAAAAAGAAACAAAAAAAAAATCTGCAACTTCAAATTAAATCCTTCTTGTTTTCCTCCCAGTTAAAAAATGCAAATCGGCTTTCTGAGGCTTGTACAAAATCCCCCAAAAATAAGTGAGCAGTTGTATTTCACTGGAAGAGTGAGTGGCACATTCCAAGAGCGGCTTTGTGCGTTTCCTTCTTTGTGTTGGCTTGGGACGTGTGTGAGATGCTGCTTGAACATTTATTTGGTTTGTTGGTATGCCAGTGTTTGCATGTGTTGTGTGCGAGTGTGCGTGAGTGTGTGGATGTGTGTGTGTGGGTGCATAGGGTGTTTATGGCTTTTTTGTCATTGAGGTTTGCGGCTTTGTTTTGCTTTACTGTCTATTACAAGCAGTAAAAATCCATATAGAAGACCATTCGGTGAGCTCCAGAGTCATTTTGTGTCTGGGGGGCTGGATGATGGTGTGGGTGGGGACGGGCGACAGGCTGCAGTGGGAGGGGGGAGAAGGGCGGGTGGCGATGGCGGGCGGAGCTCCTGCGAAAATCCCCATCGATTGGCTGATTAATCTGGAGAAAGAAGCACAAATCAGAACATCAGGACTCCAAAAAAAAAATAATTATTGCTTTAGGCATGACAATAACAGCACGGAAATAAAAATAAAAGAAGCGAGAACACAATAGTTAATACATCTGACAGAATATTCAATATATAGAATATTCACCAAACTCCAGTCCAGAACTGCACAGCATTCTGGGGGATGTAGGCAGAGGAAAGACTTTAGCTAACCTCTCACAACAAGTTAAGCAAAGTTGGTGGAATCAACTCACTCACTCACTCACTCTTTGGTTACCTAGCAACAACTAGCTCACTCACTCTTTGGTTTCCTAGCAACAACTCGCTGAGTAACTGGCGCAGAAGTAGTTTCAGGTTGTGACAGTATGACTCACAACTACTTAGAAATAATAATAATAAATAAATAAATAAATAAAAAATGGAGAGGAGTGAAAACTAGAGAAAATAGGAAAGCTCAAACCACCAGTATGGCAGTATTTCAGATATTTAAAACAAAAAACTAATCAATAATAATTATTGATATCAGCTGAAGTGAAATGTTTATATTCGTGATGCGTTTTTCAGCCATATCGTTCAGCCTTAGGTAAATATAGTGGAATACTGGCGTATTCGCAGATCAGCGTTCACGCATTTTCCTGTGGAACGAGACTCCAAATTATCTGCGGAAAATGTGCTTATTTTTTCAGAGAGCACTTCTAAAATATTTGGAAGAAATCGCAGCTTGGGGAATTGAAACACCTGGATACAGTTCTACTTGACATGCTATTGGTTGGCATTTGATAATCAGCCAATCCAGGAGCGGCATTTATTTTCCCCTTCTGCTGATTGGCTGTTCCCTCCAGAGATGAGGAAGATCGTGAAATTTAGCTTCTGTGGTAGTGCTAAGACGTTTTCCACTATAATTAGTGAATATTAAGGTATATTTGGTGTTTGAACTATTAAAACAGGCAGTTCTAAGGGTATTTAGAGGGAGCTTCAAGTATACGCAGATTTCAGATTTTGGCTTTCAGTTGTGATACCAAACGGCTACGAAAACCAGCCATTCACTGGAAAATGATAGGACAGGATGCACCGTGACACAAAATAGATGCATTGTAACGTGGAACAATACAACTTGGGTCACATATGAGATGCAATACCACACAAAGTGGCAATGCGATTCACCAAAACATTAATGTTTTCATGCTGTTTTCACTTGCATCCATCTGCAGATCAAATCATGCAAAGTAATAAAGCCGAGTTCTCATCCTGATTTCTTTTTTCTCCATGATGTCACATGATATCATGGAGTATAAATCATGTGTATAAAATGTTGGAGGCACTTTATACAGAGATACATCGTCATTTGAGCAAATTGTTTAAATGCAAAGAAAACAGTGTATGTAAACCTGTGAATAAGTTTTGCATTACCAAAAAAAAGGCTGCAGAAAAGGGAAAAAACTAACAAACACCTAATTAAAGTGTTGTGGATATTTTTAACGGAGACATTTTTCTTTAGCAAATTTAAGGTTGCGAGTACACAAAGTACCTTTTTGGTTCTGAGCTAGGGGCTGAAAAACAATATTCAAAACAAAATGAATAAAACTAATGTGTACACCAGTATTTAGACGCAGCAAACCTCAATTGTAAGTTTGAGCTGTTTGAGACAGCCTGCAGACAGATACCACAAGAGACACACACACTCATGTCTTCTCTCCTTTGAAAAGAGTCCATTTTTTTAATTAGTCTAAGCACATGATTCATCCTCGCAGACACTCGGACAGTCTTTGAAACTGGACAGAAAGGATGAAGGAATGCAACGTGGTAGACGACCTGAAGCGTCGTCAGACTGAGCAACTGTTTGGGACAGAGGGCTTGTGTGTGGAGCTAAAATAAAACGACAGATATGAGCACAGTAAAAAAAAAAGATAAAAAAGTGTATAAGTGAGGGAAGGAAGGAAGGCCTTCAGCTATTAATATGCTTCACAGAGAAAGGCAGATAAACAGTCTGCGAGGAGGTTTCTAACAGCGTTGAATCCCACTGAGTGTTTTTGTCTCTTTGGGATGAATCCCACAGAGAAAACATGTTTCATCACACACACATCAACAGCTTTATGAGTTTCATCAGGCCTCTGAGCAAAACAAAGAACTAAATGAAAGAAAGGGAGGGAAAGGAGGCTTTGAATGTGGAGAGTGGGAGGAATAAGTAACGATGCAGAGGTCAGAGGGAAAAGGAAGACCAGCAAACCGAGAGATGAGATCGACAGATGGATGAAGATGGAGGTTTTTCCCCTCGTTCCTCTACTCTCCATTATTCAGCGTTCTCACATGTCGCCATTAACATTTATGACTCGCTGAAGATGGTCATGAATGTTTTAGCGCGCATAAACAGACGCTCCTCCTCACCTGACCCCACACACCCCAGTTGATTACATAACAAGCCTGCACACTTCAAACACTCATATCCATACACGGCAAAAACACACTTTGTTAATTGTTAAAGGGGATCCATTATCCAAAATTCACATTTTGCTAATTTTTTTGTACTTCCATTCGGGTTTCTGCTGGTTCAGACTGAGTGCTTAGAAAACCCACCAAGCTGGTTTTTGGAGATAAGTTGATGATTTTTGGCATCTGGAATATGAGGCGTTTCTAAAACTTTCCAAATACAACGTCACAAATCAGCAGGCTCTCCCCATCACCTAGCAACCCCAGTGTTGTTCCGTCTGTCACCTAGCAACCCAAGCTGAGCTCCAGCCCTTTTGGTCAGCTAGTTTTACTAATCCATGTAAAACAATGGCTGCTGGAAAAGACAAGTGTTTTGTTGTTGCCTTACGATCCAGAAACCACTTTGTTGCATTCTTGTTGGTTGTGTGGGAGGCTCCACTTCTGCTTTCCAAAAATGTGTGGTTGTATAGTTTTGCATCTATGAGTGTAAATGTTGAGCTGGGGGTCTAACAGCAACTTATTTAGATTTGAAGTGGCAAGAGGTCCTGAAACATCTCATTCTGAAAGGAGCTCAAAATAGGCAGAACTGAGCAGACTAACATCTCATTATCAAAGAACGATTGTGCAAAAAACATAATGAACGTGTTATTCGTAGTCCACAGACCTATCCCAAACGCTTAAAGGAAGTATAATAGGTCATCTTCATTCCTAAAATAGAGAATTACAAACAAGCACCCACAGATTCAATGCTGAGATCTTACCCAACCTCCAAATATGACAACAAGCATTAAGCGGTTAAGCTGGGAATCATAAGAAGATCCAAGCAGGGTGGAGATGCAACAGCTACTCCACTTATGAGCCTTTTATTGTCATGTTTACCAAGCTGGCGCAAGCTTAAGGGGCATGTGGAGGCTTCCAAATAATTTTCAGAGCTTTGAATATCTCGCAAGAGCACTGCTCAGTCCATCAGCCTTCATCAGAGAATCAGTCGACACACCCATGGTAACTCAGGAGAAGCTGTGGGGATTCACAGCTCAGCCAGGAGAAATGTCATAAATCTGGCTTTTATTGAGGAGTTGCAGCATTGAAGATATATGATTGTAGGTAAATACAGCAGTCTGTTGCGATAAGCCTCGATTGTCCTCATGTTTGTTTTTCTCATGCAGACTTCCGTCACTCTCTGTGACCCAGATTACATTCCTATAACTCTTTTGTGATTATCATGCTTCAGTGTTTTTGTTTTTTCCCCATTAGAAGTGCTGAATTGAAACGAGTGGCTAAGTGTTGCCATGTTTTTATTGTGAAACTCATCATGTGTGTCACTGTAAAATGTCGCCCTGCCACATTTGAACTTCAACCAGCAGGTGAGTGTGCTTGTCTCCACACGCAAGCCAGTTCTCACAAAAAGATAACTTTACGGGATCCAGTGATTTAATCAAAGACAAACGCCAGAAATGAAAGCAAAGTCAGAGTTTGAAGATGGGTGTAGTCAAAAAAAACAAACGACTTCTCAACATGTTTAAGTGGCAGCTTCAAAACCAGAAAGTTATGAGTCTCTTTCCTTTAATTAGCTGGAAAAGTTTGTCACATTTATCTGAGAGGGAAAACAGTTTTTTTGTGTTTTGCATGAAATGGCTATTACTTTTAACTATCTAGAATAAAAGCAAAAACAACTAAAAACATGAAGGACAATTATCTATTGTTCTAATTTATTTGAGTTTTAAGAACATTTACTTTGTTCTTTTTTCAATTCCAATAATATTTTTATACTATTTTACTATGTATTTATTCTAAATTTCTGGATAAATTATATAGAATTTTACTTTCATTTACATATTTTTAAATGTTATTTTGGGGGTTTAGTTTTTGCTTAATATGTTTTGTTATTCATTGTATCCTTTTATTTAATCCATTTTTAAATTTGATTAAAAATGTAGGACTATTTTTATTTTGAGTCTCTAACTTTTATTAATTTAATATTTTATTATGCTGCTCTAGTTCTTTATGGTTTTTATAAAATATTTATTGATTATAAATTAAATGTATTTACTTTGATATTATTTCTTTACATTGAGAAATGTCAATTTTAATAAATTATTAGAATAATTGATTTTTCAATCTAATTTTATCTGATTTGACAACTAAAGGCATTTTCCCATCATTTCTTTTTCTTTTAATACAACATAAAGTAGAGAATGTGATCTGATTTTACCGATTTATGCAGCTCTACTTCCAGATCTCTTATTATTTCTTTAAGTTCGGGTAACATGAGCTCAACTTATAAACAATTACAGCTCATGCTCCTTTGCAGTTAGCTACAGCAAAATTCAGCCTCACGTAGAGAGGCGTAAAGGACTGCAGCAAAAGACTCACAGACGTCAGTAAATTAAAGCCAAGTATAAAAAAAAGAGGTGGAGATGAGAGGGGTATAATTATGACAGATAGTACGTGAAGGAGGTGTCTGTAAAGTTCAAGGAGAGGGACAAATTAAGAGCATCGTCTCCTGTGTTCCTCAGATCAGCGCCCGTACACACAGGTCTATTTTAGTGAGTGTTTATTCCTGTACCAGAGCAGATTACCTGTCACACAAACATGACATTAAGGCAAGCTCAGACTCGCTCACTGCATGTACCGTCTCAGTTTCCACGCAATTTCTCTTCATTATCTGTCAGGTTTATACACAAGAGGCGATTATACGGACTTAAGTTATTAAGAGTAATGATTCTGGGTCTTAAACTTCAGATTTTTGCACATTTTTGGTGACATTTGTTTAAGTATGTTGTATGAGAGCTTACTTGAGTCAGAGGAGGTTGAAGTTGCAGGCATTGAAAAATAAAACGCAGCCAAATTTATGTTGCAAAATGCTTAATTCATATAAACCGATATGAACAGGATTAAAAAAAAAAAAAGTGTAGTGGAGCAACCACAAGAAAATGACAAGTATTTAAAATTAATCTACAGAAAAACAACTACAGAAGTGGTAAAAAATATATATGTTATGTTAAGTTAATAAATTGTTACATTTCCAACTTGTTTGGTTTCTTAAACTTCAACCAGGCAATCCAATATACAACAAACGAGATTCAATAGGAAAATGAGCTTTTTAAATGGGTGTAACCACTGTCCTCCACTTTGCTCATTAACCCATAAATCCATTTTCTTTCAGGTGTTGCACAATTTAAGAGAAAATAAAAAGGTTTTAAAGTGGTATAAGAGGTATTGCCAAGGAGCGATGCTACCACAAAGAAAACAACTTTTAAAATCAAATTAAACTGGTTTAAAAGGTTTGTGCAGTAATATGGCCAACATAACTGGTTTGACATGTTACGATAACACATTAAATGCTAATGGTCTAACAGACTGTGGAAATGACATCCTGATTTATTTTTAAACAAATGTCATGCTTATTATTCAGCAAAATATGAATCTTTATCTGCTTTTAAGAATCACCAAATATGAAATGATCCCCGATTCATCTTTTCCTGATTGATTTATTTTGAGGGTCTGCAGGGTATCAAAGCTAAAAACAAAACAAAACACAGGACAGGCTCCGCTTGCATACATTTACACTGGAAAATGTAAAGTTGTTTTCAACAACTCGGTCTGCTAAAGAGGAGCGTTGGATTGATTTAAAATGCAACCAAGCAGAAAAACACAGAGAACTCAATCCATCCAGAAAAACAAAAATTTAATGACAAAAGATTATTTCTAAAGACAAGTTACCGCTTAGCAAAACACACTCATATTTTATTCATTTGAATATTATTGAAAATCTCAGTAACTGAATTCACCAAGTGAAATATGTTCTGTTTTCAAGCCTTTCTTTTTGTAAATTCACAATAAGAAGGCCGAGGAACACAGCGAGTATGAAGCTAAAGAGAGCTTTAACTTCAGAAAAAAGTTTTTGGAAAAAAAATTTACATTTACCTCCACTTCTTTATGCATAACAATTACAGCAAAATCTCTTTACATTTTTGGTTGTAGCATGACAGAAAGTGGAAAACGTCACAGGGTTTGAAGACAATGCCTGGTTTTCTGCCCCTCCAACCTTTGTGTGTCTGAATCAGTGAAGCGTGTTTCTAGGAACTCTGCCACCCGACTCGTTCAAAACCGTGTCTATTTGTAGGTGACATGAATTTTGGTGTTGAGGCACGTGAGCGCGCCACAAACGGCGCGGCCCTGACCCAAATGGAGCAGCATATAGATTACCTCGGGATCAGGTTCACATGCCGCTACAACAATGTTTACGAGGGCGTCTTTGTTAAAAGCATCGCTTTAGGATGCATTCATCATGAAGCATGCATAGCTCGGTGCTACATAGGAGGGAAGTTTAAGGAAATCTGAACGCTGCAGGTGATGACATCCAGAGGAAAGCAACCACACTCCCAGCTTTGGGAAGCAGATGGCAGGGATAAGAGAGGAAGAGAGGGATGGACGTTGGAAGAGTTAAACAACAGACTGGATGTGTTGCAGAAAGTGCCGAACTGCTGCAGTGCAGAACTGCACAAGAAGAAGGGGAGGGGGCACATGTGCATCAACGTGCAGCAGCAGCATCAATGACAAATCGCCTCCTAATAACGCAGGGCTGGAATCACTACACCAGCTTTTATGAATATGACGTAATGTGGACACACAGAAACAGTAAAACATTTTTTGTCGTCGCATGAACAGCATAAGCAGAACTGATCCAACATTTGTCAAACTTTGAGTTAAGACTCACCACTAACACTCATTAAATAGTAAAATGAAGCAACTACTGCATTTTTTTGTTTGGCTCAAAGTGGTTTTAGTGTTGAGAGAAAAACAACACGTGGTTTAACTTTTCTGTTCGTTTAGATCCCAGCAGGCTAAAAAAAAAAAAAAAAAAA
>NW_015112665.1:118005-119527 GCF_001443285.1 Poecilia latipinna | reverse complement strand
AACACGGGGTTTAACTTTTTTGTTTTTTTTAACCCCAACAGGGTAAAAAAAAAAAAAAAAAAAGAATAAATAGCAATGGCTAGCTAAGAAATCAGTTTTTCAAACCAGCCAATCCAGGAACACCACTAATTTTCCTTGCTGCTGATTGGCTATGAACCCCCAAAAGCGGCACACTGTAAATATTAGCTTTTCTTGTTAGTGCCAAGATGGAGAAAGCAAAAATCTACATCAATATAAACAGAGGACCATTCATTGTGACATTTGTAGTGACGCCATATAATGTCTGGGAATTTTCAGGGTCACCAACATGGGAAGAAATCTGTACTCACTCACTGGTCATTTCTTGTCTCATTTCATAAAATAAAAGAAGGGAGAAACTTTATGCACAGTCATAAGGATTAAATTTAGATCTATGTCAAAACTAGAAAGGAAACAGCATTATCTTGTGCATTTCCTACCTCATAAAAGCTACTTGATACTTTAAAATATACAGGAAAAGTTAGCCCAACATGAGCAGAAAACGACAGGAGCAGTGAATATTTTCAGCCCTGCTGGTTATTAAGCAGGCTAGTTAGCACCCTGGTTGGCCTACATACCTACTGTAATCAGTCCACAGCCAGATTAGTTAGCACCACAGACAGTGAGCATGCTAACCCACATCACATACATTTTGTTATGCATGTCACAACTTCTCTCCAACATTTCCATGAGCTCCTCCAGGTTTCAGATGACGGACAGGATGCGTTTTGCACACCGATGAGTGTTTGAAACGGCAAACACATTATATTCTGATGTTTATTTATTTCTTATACACCATCAGACAGTTTGAGGACACTGACCGACCTCACACACAAACTGTTATTTTAATCTAGGGGGCCTGTTTATCCGTCTAGACTCTAAATGTCAACGTGGCGTCGAGTACCTCATGAATTTAGCGCCGTTTTTTTTAATGTAATCCACTGACCCAAAAACCTTCGCTTCACAAGCCGAACACGAACAGATGACCCCCACCTTTGTGTAAAAGTCGCCGTAACTCCAGCAGGTCTGGATGTTTTAAAGAGCGGGGGGTCAGATGAGCCTTGGCCTACTTCTGCTCCTCCTCCAGTGTCGAGCCTCGGCTCAGAATCAGCCGTGCTCCTTTCTGATTTCAAGACCGCTCACCCGACGCTGCAAGACTGCAACCTCCACCTGCATCCTGTCTTTCTGACCCAGTGGGTGAACGCGGGGGCTTCTTGTGTGTGTGTGTGTGGATGCTCTTCCCCTCCAGCCTGAAGCTTTCAGCCTCCAGGGTAGTCAAACAGGACGTTAAATTAAACAACAAATATGCAATATAAAGCAGATCGACTCTGGCTTCTTTTTTTGCCGTTTCATCTTTTTCAGATGCAGTCACTGTCTGCCACACTCCCCTGCCGTGTCTTTTAAAGAAAAACATGCCTCTGTGCCACTGGAAAAAAAAAAAAAAAAAAAAAAAAAAAAAAAAAACCCCCCCCAGCCCCCCCCAAAACCCTCCAAACTGAAAGGA
>NW_015112665.1:105466-114657 GCF_001443285.1 Poecilia latipinna | reverse complement strand
AAAAAAAAAAAAAAAAGAAAAAAAAAAACACACTCCTCAGCTCCACCCAAAAGCCTGCAGACTGATAGGAGATAAGCACAACAGGTTTTCCCTCTCGTGATCGGCATTATTTCACACCAGCTACTTTTGACACAGAGAAAAGCAGAGCGATAACGGCTTGTGGAGACCTGTTCTTCCAAGTGGCGCGAAACCGAAGGTGGCAAGTTTCAGACCCTGCCCACTCATCTGGTGGAATATTCCACTGAGCAGCACACAGATCTGCAGTCTTACTCATTCCTGCAGGCTCGCTTAATGCCGACTAAAAAAAAACAAACAAAAAAAAAAAAAACGGCAAATGAAATCAACAATATCAAACTCACTGACCTGCACACGTTTACACAAGTGAACAGCAAACTGACGACGAAACACAAGCTAGTAAAGGCAACAAAGGTTATTTTACTGGTACAGACGTATATGAGCAGATTCTTGCAGATGTTATTATTTTGATTTTCTGTTACATTCCCCTAAATAGCAGCCAAGAATAAAATATTTTTATTGCTTGGTTGTATGCAAATATTACCGTATCAGCAGGTTTGAAAATATGCTTTGTGCCAACTGTGAGACAGGCAGCATGCCAAAATAAATCTCAATATTTTATTTACTACATTACATGTATTTTTTTTCTATTATTTCACTGACTAATCTATTGTAGTCTGATTTAATGTCAAACTAAAATAGTTTGGGTCCTCCTAAACAGTTAGGACAACCCGAACCGTTTCAATTTTCTAAATGTCAGAATAAAAGGAGAGAGAAACGTTTTGAAACTTCCCCTAAATTCAGACGTCTGCATACTTTTTCTTAGTGTTTGGTAGATATGAGTTGAATTAAAGCTTTTGTAGTTTTCTGGGATTTTTAGCTCATTCCTCCAGACAGAACCAGAGCAATCGAGTCCGGTTTCTTTCGCCCTCACACACACTTCCAGCTCTTCTCAAAAAAATTTTTCCATAGCATTTGCAAACTGTAATCTGATTTTGTGTAAATTATGGAGACATTGCTTCTTCCTCACTGATTGGCCTCGTCACACTGTGGATGATGACACTCTGACCAGTTTCTCGCAGCATCTTTGCAGCATATTTTCCTTTGCGCTGCAGGAGATATCATCATTTCACACCATAATTGTCCATCTACTTAAGCACTGAACATTAAAAACATACATTTCATTTATTTTTTATAATTGTCCCACGGTGTTATACAAGGAAGCACCATTTTCAAAGTGCTGCCTTTAAATACAACCACAGGTGAGTCTCAATTTAATTCAAATATTGTAAATTAATCAGATGTTTTAGGCCTTTAAGTATTTCTTAATTGCGTAAAGCTCTAGTAATCTTAGCATTTTTTTATGATATTTTTACAAATGGAAATATTTTTTTTAAAATACCCGACATAAAACAGGAGAAAGTTTAATCTTTCAAGAAAGAAAATAATGTTATTATCATTTTTATAGAGTTTAGCTGTATATTTAATCAGAAATGACATATTTAGTAAGTCATTTCAGTTTGTTTCAGCACTCAATAATAAATACATTTTATTGTAAATGACTGCAAAATTCTATAGTAAAGAGCTACGAAGTTGCGTTTTATCGCTTCCCAGTTCGCGTTCATCCAACACGATTTTGTACGGATATGAACTCCATCACTGACACGGATCAAATTTAATTTGAGGAAGCATGAGAAAGAATGTCCTGTTAAAGAAAACCGAGCGAGAGAGCGGCTATCACTCCGAGCGTCTCATTACAGTGTTAATGACATTACTGGCACTCGGCCGGGTATCTTCTCCCCTCTTTTTTTTTTTTATTTTTCCCCCTTTCACAGAGAGCGGGCCCATTCAGACGGTGTCGTCTGTAGAAACTCTGTTCACATGCAGAACGCAAACAATCAGCGCACTGTTTGGTTTTTAAGTGAAAACTCTCATGTTCTCAAAATTGGAAACGCGCTCTCCTTGTTTTTGTAACTGAGAACAATCCAAATCAAACGTGTCGTTTTACAGAATATGAAAACATTCTAGGTGAGGCCATTTTTTTTTTAGGTGACAGATTTGTGTACTTATGTCAAAAATGTGCAAAAGTGAAAGAAAAACATCCATGATCTCAAAGGTAAGAACAAGTTGATCAGAATTATCAAGCAAATAACTGACTTGAACATGTGGCGGAGAAATGTCTCCATATCTCACAGAACATATGGCAACTGCCGCAAAGGTAAACTTTAACTGTGACGGCAAACAGTGGAGAGATAAGTGTAAGCGGAGCGTGTGGTGTGTGTGTGTGTGTGTGTGTGCGCTTCCCCCTAAATGAACTAAAGAGAGGCACGACGCATCACACCAACACACACCAACAAACACACGATGCCAGACATCGCTGGCATCCAGACAGGTTTCTTTGTAGCCATTTAATCAGAAAGTGGGATTCACTTGGTCATTGGATGAACATCTTGTGAGGATGAGTCACTGAAAATTATATTGGAAACGACCCAACAGGACGGAGACAAAACGACTTTGACGAAAGTTTGAGGAGAGAAACTTTAGATTTGATAATAAACGCAGAGACAGCAATACGTTTATACCTGTGGCTGCAGAGCCGAACAAAAAGCAGTCAGGACAAATTTGAATAAGCTTTTTATCTTGTTTGTCCCTGCTTTGCCTTTGGCATTGGAGGAAAGTGGACAAATAATAAAAGCGTCTTCGACTTTCATCATTTCTGCAGCCCTTTAATTGTTCGGTTTTGTCATTCTAGGAGCTGACAGTTGTGTTTTTACCAATTCTGAAAAAACTAAAACTTTTGAAAAGTCTGATACCGTCGTACAATGACATTATTTAATTCTCTCTGCAAAAAATGGCTTCAGCTAATGGATGCAAATCCCAGGCAAATCCTGCTATAGTGAGACATGTTAACCTCTGATCTTATGCTGTGAATTCAAGTGAATGTAAAAAATTATCTTAGTTTCGCAAGAAAAGACATTGTGACAGTGGCTTAAAAAATATCCAAATGCTAAATCCATTATTCTTGCCTGAATTTTCTCCAGCTCTCACAGTAATGCAAGCTTTGTAAATCCAAATTTCGAAAAAGAAAAAGAAAAAAAAAAGAAATGCATGTAAGGTTTACAATGTTTCAGCACAGTGGAAACACCATGATCATGTGGTGTCTGGTGTTTTTCAGCAAAACTTTGAGGTTCACAGCTGACCTTTTGTCTAATTTTTCAATATTCAGCACATTTGATTGTTTTTATTTGTTGTTTGTTGAGATTTTTGGCCTTAGTGGCAAATATCCCTACTTACACAGAACAACATCTGTGCTTTAAGTGCAACACGTACCGCACCTTTAACACACTGTATGGCTCCATTTATGTACATTAAAACTGAACACTTTAATCAAAAAGAAAACTTTAAATCCAATTCAAAGTGTCAAACAACAAGATCTCCTCAAGAAGACTGAAATCATAAGATCAAAACTGCTGAGATGCCTGAAGTAACTGAGTCAACAACAATCATTATAGATGGAAAACTAAACTGTGTCACTTTGACAGCAGAAATGTTGCAGGAATATGACTGCAAGTGATGAGGTTAAAAGACCTGGAACAAAACAAAGCATTAGAAAAAGCTATTAGATGCTTGATGAATGAGAACAGAAGATAAATAAGGAAGAGTCACAAAAAGATAAAGAAAAGACAGAAAATTAACTCAAAATGCAGAGAGAAGGGGAAGTCAACCATGTGAAACGTCTTTATAACTACAGTGTGTGTGTGTGTGTGTGTGTGTGTGTGTGTGTGTGCGCAGCAGATCTAGTGAGATAAGGAGGAGGTTACTGACGGCCCTGCTGTAAGTGAGAAAAAAAAAACAACCACTGGCTCATAATGTGACGACTCATTTCTCGTCCTCCTGTTTCTTCAGACCTGAGCTCCAGAACCACACAGGAGACGGGATTGGGGTTACGTACACAAAGGATCAGAGCTCGGGATTAAAAACAAAAAAACAGAACAAAACTGATCCCGTGTCCGAGTGTGTTGGAAAGAGAAAGACAAAAAAAAATAAATAAATAAAAGAATGGCTTGAAAAAAGGAAGCGAAGACTAAAACCTCAAATTACATCTGAACAGGGGTCATATGAAAGAACCACATTTGATTTTAATCACAGACTTCCTGTATTCGTTTTACTTCACCTGGTTAGCAAGAAGTTATTGATGCAAAAAAATCTTGGCTGTATTTCATTACCATAGTCTGCAGTATTTTATGAGATAATAAAAAAGACCAGCTGTTGAAACACACTGGTAGCAAAAACACCCATCGCTTTCATTTACGCAGAGCCGTTTTAAAACTGCAGCCACATCTGTAAAGCAGCTGATTGTAGGCTGGGCACCAGAGCAAACAACCCAACAAAACGAAATCTTGTTAAACTACTGTAACTCTAATGCTTGTTTTGAGTCCCGTTTTAAGATTAAGAGGAGATCTGGTTATTTCCAAATAGTTTTGAATGCACCTTTATCTTCCTGAACCCTTAGACTGTTGGTTGTCTAAGTCAGTGATTTTTACTCGAGGTCAGACTGTGAGAATGTCAGGCCCATCAAGTCAGAGCAACACTTGAGTCAATGCAATGGTAGTTCGTCTTAAAGAGCATTTTGTTTATTGTGGGAGGGAGAAACAACGGTTTTATCTACTTTTTAAAAAATTAGTGGTGATATTTTGATATTTACACTCAGTAAGACATTAAATAAAAGCTATTTCAAAGTCAAAAACCAATTATCTTTATTTCATGAAAAAAAAAAACAGTTTCAGAATTTTTCAAAAGCAATGTTCATTATTTTAACCCTTTGTTATTGTCTGCATAACTTTAGATTTAATGTAGGTGAGTTGTTTGAAACCACAACAACAAAAATGTAAGCATAGGTAATGCTGTACGTGCAACACTAACACATAAAAGTTCTTCACCAGAGAAAAATTTTCCCATTACAGCACTTGTCGGTTTTTGAGGAACCCGACAGCTGACTAAGCTGACCCAAAAACTTTTCTCGTGATGCAGAAACAGATCTAGAGTCACAGCGAGTGCAATGACCTCGACTGCAGACACTTCAGTATGAATAATATATTTTGAACGGGTCATTGTAAACTCAAAAACACACCGCAAAGCCTTGTGTTTCTCTACTGAAATATCTGGGTTCACCTGTTGAGTGGATCTGAAATAACAAGTAAATCAGGGATTCACAAGTCTGGATATTATGGCAGGAGATGAAAAGAAGCCGACTAGTCTACAAATCTGGCTTTATTTATGCAAAAATACCCTGGTCCTGCATCTTCACTGTCAAATATTGATTTGTCTGACTTATAAAGGTCAGTGTGGGTGTGTGCCCACATTACATACAGACGTATTGTGTGCTCATGTGACATTCTCAGCTTGTGACTATATGCGTCTGCATGCATCTTATGAGCTGGTAATAACCTGATGCTGACACAGCAGCCGTCAACAGTCAGCAAAGACTTCATCAAGAGGAAGTCGACTGCTTTCACTTCAGCATAAGCCGGCTGCTCGCCAACACACACATACACACGCGCGCGCACACAAAGCAAAACCTAAACTGCAACGCAAACAAAATGAAACGAAGAGCCTGACAGATTTAGAAGGAAGGAGTTTCCTCAGAGGCAGCGTGTTTTTGGTTCTTTTCTGCAAAACCAGTCAGGTGACTCCAAAAACCAAAGGTTATGACCCAATACAGGGAAGCTCTTATTGCACTGTTGGTCTGGTTTACAAAACTGACTTGTTAATCATAGAAGTAGATCATCCAGAAGAGACTCACCAAAAGGCATCGAAAGCTTCATAAATGTCCCCGAGACGTTGTTCCTTTGGTCCTGGCCGTTAACGTGAAGCCGGGCAGTCGAGTCTGAACCAAGAACACAAACAGACACCGAAGAGGTGAGACTTAACAAATCAGCACACAGTGTGTACAGAGCAGCACTATTTCAGCTTTTACTGCACATTAAATCAATGCAGCAGCAAACACACACACACACGCACACACACGCACACACACTCTCTCACGCAAAAGAAATTATTCATGTTTTGCTTCTCCGGTTCCTCGCAGCGGGATTCGGATTCAAATTTATGTGCAGAAGGCGCCTTGCAAAAGGTTTTGCTGCACCTTAAGCATCTTAAGCATCTTAAGTTGTCGTTTTAGACAAAACAACAGAAAGTTGAGCATAAATTTTACTAGGAAAAGAAAATTAAATCTGGATGGGTTTGGAGCATTTTTTAAATAAAATTCGGAAAAGTGTGCCATGCTTTTGTATTCAAGGGAAGAATAAAAGGCTATGTATGACATGGTTCCCCATGGTTAAACACGGTGCTGGCAGCATCATGCCGCAGGGACAAGCTGTTCAGAGTTGATGGGAAGGTGGATGGAGCTAAACACAGGCTGATCCTGGGAAAAAACCTGTTAGAAAATAGTTGAGTAGAGTACAGAGTCGCTTTCTAACAGCACAACAACCCCAAACACACAGCCAGAGACATGATGGAACGATTTAAATTAAAGCATAGCTAAGTGTTACACTGGCCTAGTCAAAGTCCAGAACTATATCCAACTTAGAATATGCAACCAGACTTGGAAATTGGTGTTTTACACAGACTCTCAATTCAACTTGTTTTGTAAATACGAATGGGTGACTAGATGAAAGACGTTGGTAGAGATGCACACCAAAAGATTCTCAGGAGAAAAAACATCTATCACGTTTCTTCAACTTTACAATAATGCATTTGGTGCATCACATAAAACAATACGGTTAGTGTTTGGAAAGAGACAAATACAACAAACAGAAAGGGTTACTTTTGCAAGGCACAATTTGCATATTTTTTTGAATACATCTAATAGAAAGTACAACAAATGTCAACACAAACCAGTGAGCAGAATGTTCTTATAATAAAAGTTTGGAGTTTCCTCTTATGCCCAGAGGAAAACAAACTGAAAGCGATCCTTATTAAAGACTGCTGAGCCGAATTTAAAATCTGAAGGACGGAGTTTCAGCTAAAGTGTCCAAAAAGTGTCGATCTTCTCAGATCTTAAATAGATAAAATTACATCTAGTCATGTGGGATATCACACCTTTAAAGCAAATACAGACACGAGTCTTAATCCTCACACTGCTTCTGGTGCGTTCAGCCGCTCCTTCCTGGTTAATAACAAAAGAAGCTGCAGAGAAATGAACGAAACATTTGCGCAAACTGCAACAACAATCACTGCTAATCTCAAATTCTAATAATGCACATTTCCTAATGAGCGCAGGAGAAATTAATGCAACCTGATATATCCTGTAAAGTAATGTAAATGCCTCTCTTCTTCTTCTTCCTCTTCCTCCTCCTTTTCAGCAGCAACCTGAGATGCTGAGTATCCTGGCTCTCAGAGCCAACCAGGAGCAGCAGCTGCTGCTGGTGGTGGGGGACGGCAAAATCCGTCCCCCACCACTGTTGTTGTTGTTGTTGCTGTTTTTAACCGGACACTGCGCTCACCTCGCCGGGTCGTTGACAGCCAGTTGGCTCGGTGTTTGTGTCCTCCGGGAGGTCGGACAGTCGCTGCTCTGGCTCTGCGGCAGAACGTTGTTGCTTCACAGGCTGTCCGCTGCTCCTACGACTGAAGCCAGGGCTTTAAATGCGCCTTTAAAGGAATATCTGTCGGAAGACGAGACGCAGCGCCTGGCTTCCGTCGACGACACGGCTTGTTTTGCATAAGGGGGCGGGGCTTCGTCGAGTGACGTCATCTCGACGTATCGCATTGTCAACTGAGTGGCAGGATATTTATTTATTTGATACGTGATTATAAATAATGATCCAATGAACACAAAACGAAAGAAAGAAAGAAAGATACATAAGATACATTTTAAACTGATTTGACATTTTTATTTTCTTTGTAAAGGAAAATGTCATTCAGAAAAATTATTTTACAGCATAAATGATGCTGTCATTTGTTTTTCTATGGATGTGGTGACACATTGTTTATTTTTCTGCATTAACTCTAACCCAGTCACGTTCACACAATTCAGTACAATAAGTTTATTTCCTATTACAGAAAAGGTGTCGCCCTTGGTAAAGCATCAACATTATCTCAAACTGAATGAAATAAAAACATAAATTTGAATGTTCAAACAATATCTTGACATTGCCAACAATCTCTAAAGTGCATAGGGAATTTTATCTTAATTATACTTTACAGTTTAAAGTTAATTAGATTTTCTGAGAGCTTCTATGTGTTAATTCATAACTGTCTGTGTCACACACAGAAGTCTTTTCTCTTTTTGCCACTGTGCACCTAGCTGAATGAGGACTTGTATTTATCTTTCACCACAAACAGGAAGTAGATAGTTAGAGAGGTAAAAGAAACCCTTCAACGGAGAAATGCAGCACAGAGTGACTGCTTAGAGTCACTAAAAGTCTTCATAGCAATCATTGAGTGCTGTAAACATGCTCACCGTGTTTTGATGGCATGCCAGGAAAAAGCCCTTTTGGTTCTACAGCTATAAAAGTAAAACTTGCTAAACGTACAGGAAGTTTAACTATGGTCAGATGAGTGTTAGGGTAAGGTTTTTGGTAACACTCCACATGGTTTCGGCTTTAAGCACAGGATGAAAATGTAAAAAAGTGCCTGAATTGTGGCGAATCTGTCATGCTGTGGGCCTGTTTATCCCCCAGATGCTTCTGAGAATCTTTTTAATGTTTATCATGCCAAGAGATGTCAAATAAAAATCTGATGGGCACTGGTAAAAATCTGAATGTGGGTCATCATTGGATCTGTAAAAAGGATGATGATGGTTTACCAAACACAAACCAACCATGGTTTGTTTGGCTTCAATGGGTTTTTTTCAGCCCAAAGACCTAAATCATATAGAAAGCCTGCAAGAGGAACTGAAGAGGCTATTAGAGAGGAAACAGAGCCCTAAGAGTAAAAGTAACCAATATTGTATATAATTTATTTATGTTTTTGTTTTAGTGCACTTTTTTTATAAAAGAAAATTAAAGGTTGCTTTATATATACATAGTTATATATGAAGCATATATATATATATATATATATATATATATATATATATATATATGTGTGTGTGTGTGTGTGTGTGTGTGTGTGTGTGTGTGTGTGTGTGTGTTTTTTATAAAAATATAGAGATATTTATATATATATATAAATGA